>NW_027194200.1:0-31482 GCF_032444005.1 Ranitomeya imitator
CTGTGGAGAGAGCCCAAAAGATGATTGCCCAGGGGAAGACATTTTTTTTCTAAACTCTGGATGCCTTCTCAAATGGCAGTTCTGGTGTGTGTGGGGGCGTGTGGGGGGTGTGTGGGGGTGTGTGGGGGTGTGTTCAATTTGGGCCCAACGCGTTTTTAAAAAATCTGCCTAACTCCGCCTAATCTGCATAACGCCGCCTGATCTGCATAACTCCGCCCATCTGAACACACCCTCCATCCCTTTGGCGCTCCAGAGTGCAACTATTAGTGCAAGTCTGCAAATTGCCCCTTTAAAAAAAAAAAAGACAATCCCCCTACCATGTGGTCTGCTGCTGTTCCAGCAGCAGACTGAAGACGGCGCCATTTTTCTCTGCCTTAGATAAGTCCAGAGCCCATTGTGACACGTGAGAGTTCCGGAGTCAATGGCTGAAGGCCCCATTGTGACAGCAGCAGCAGGTGAAGGTTCCGTGCATAGATTCTATCTACTGCAGGCGGGCAGGCAGCAGCAGCGCACCCAGTTGGTCAAAAGCATTAGAATACTACTCACACAGTACAAGACAAAATAGACAAGACTAGCACATTCAAGATCATCACAGACACCATTTTTCCTTCTTTATTGAAATACATATCATACACCACATAATTAAAAGTCAGTGGTCCACAAGAGGGAGCCAATGTTTTACAAAGGAATTTGTGCATGCGGTCACAAATGTAGTATGTATGGCCGAACTACTCGTAGGATACTTCAATTTAAACACTTCATGCTGACAGACAGCAGGCAGGCAGGCAGGCAGGCAGGCAGGCAGGCAGGCAGGCAGGCAGGCAGGCAGGGGCCTAATTTTGTAGATGGCACAATATATTAGCAACACTGTTACAAAGGCCTCATTCGGGCCTACATCTTAACACACCTGTTGCAACCAGCAAAGATTGCTTGATTGCTTGATTGATTGATTGCATATTGGATGCAATCCAATGCTGAACATGCACAGGTGAAAGCAAGGCACAGGAAATGTTGCAAACGGTCCAGTGAAACTGAGCAAATTGCTACATTTGCCACCTGAAACGTGCTTCTTTGACCCTGAAAAGAATTCTCAGAAAGTGTTAAATGACAACTTGCTGGGCTGATTTCAATTCAATCTGTTTTTGGAAACCGGATCAGAGAAGGGGTGCACTGTTCCCGGAGATACTGCAATAACGGGTCAATGCGTGGAGTGGACAGAGCAAGCTCCATTTCCAGCTCCCTGTTCTAAAAATCCATTTAATATATGGTCCCCAAATAGGGGACGTATCAGATATTAAACTGATAAGAACAGATACTACACTTGATCTTAGCCAAAAGGCCGAGAAGCGATAGCCTGAAATGGTTTGCCACTCCAGACGCCCCATGGCCCACAACCAGGACTCACTGTGGAGAGAGCCCAAAAGATGATTGCCCAGGGGAAGACATTTTTTTTCTAAACTCTGGATGCCTTCTCAAATGGCAGTTCTGGTGTGTGTGGGGGCGTGTGGGGGGTGTGTGGGGGTGTGTGGGGGTGTGTTCAATTTGGGCCCAACGCGTTTTTAAAAAATCTGCCTAACTCCGCCTAATCTGCATAACGCCGCCTGATCTGCATAACTCCGCCCATCTGAACACACCCTCCATCCCTTTGGCGCTCCAGAGTGCAACTATTAGTGCAAGTCTGCAAATTGCCCCTTTAAAAAAAAAAAGACAATCCCCCTACCATGTGGTCTGCTGCTGTTCCAGCAGCAGACTGAAGACGGCGCCATTTTTCTCTGCCTTAGATAAGTCCAGAGCCCATTGTGACACGTGAGAGTTCCGGAGTCAATGGCTGAAGGCCCCATTGTGACAGCAGCAGCAGGTGAAGGTTCCGTGCATAGATTCTATCTACTGCAGGCGGGCAGGCAGCAGCAGCGCACCCAGTTGGTCAAAAGCATTAGAATACTACTCACACAGTACAAGACAAAATAGACAAGACTAGCACATTCAAGATCATCACAGACACCATTTTTCCTTCTTTATTGAAATACATATCATACACCACATAATTAAAAGTCAGTGGTCCACAAGAGGGAGCCAATGTTTTACAAAGGAATTTGTGCATGCGGTCACAAATGTAGTATGTATGGCCGAACTACTCGTAGGATACTTCAATTTAAACACTTCATGCTGACAGACAGCAGGCAGGCAGGCAGGCAGGCAGGCAGGCAGGCAGGCAGGCAGGCAGGCAGGCAGGGGCCTAATTTTGTAGATGGCACAATATATTAGCAACACTGTTACAAAGGCCTCATTCGGGCCTACATCTTAACACACCTGTTGCAACCAGCAAAGATTGCTTGATTGCTTGATTGATTGATTGCATATTGGATGCAATCCAATGCTGAACATGCACAGGTGAAAGCAAGGCACAGGAAATGTTGCAAACGGTCCAGTGAAACTGAGCAAATTGCTACATTTGCCACCTGAAACGTGCTTCTTTGACCCTGAAAAGAATTCTCAGAAAGTGTTAAATGACAACTTGCTGGGCTGATTTCAATTCAATCTGTTTTTGGAAACCGGATCAGAGAAGGGGTGCACTGTTCCCGGAGATACTGCAATAACGGGTCAATGCGTGGAGTGGACAGAGCAAGCTCCATTTCCAGCTCCCTGTTCTAAAAATCCATTTAATATATGGTCCCCAAATAGGGGACGTATCAGATATTAAACTGATAAGAACAGATACTACACTTGATCTTAGCCAAAAGGCCGAGAAGCGATAGCCTGAAATGGTTTGCCACTCCAGACGCCCCATGGCCCACAACCAGGACTCACTGTGGAGAGAGCCCAAAAGATGATTGCCCAGGGGAAGACATTTTTTTTCTAAACTCTGGATGCCTTCTCAAATGGCAGTTCTGGTGTGTGTGGGGGCGTGTGGGGGGTGTGTGGGGGTGTGTGGGGGTGTGTTCAATTTGGGCCCAACGCGTTTTTAAAAAATCTGCCTAACTCCGCCTAATCTGCATAACGCCGCCTGATCTGCATAACTCCGCCCATCTGAACACACCCTCCATCCCTTTGGCGCTCCAGAGTGCAACTATTAGTGCAAGTCTGCAAATTGCCCCTTTAAAAAAAAAAAAGACAATCCCCCTACCATGTGGTCTGCTGCTGTTCCAGCAGCAGACTGAAGACGGCGCCATTTTTCTCTGCCTTAGATAAGTCCAGAGCCCATTGTGACACGTGAGAGTTCCGGAGTCAATGGCTGAAGGCCCCATTGTGACAGCAGCAGCAGGTGAAGGTTCCGTGCATAGATTCTATCTACTGCAGGCGGGCAGGCAGCAGCAGCGCACCCAGTTGGTCAAAAGCATTAGAATACTACTCACACAGTACAAGACAAAATAGACAAGACTAGCACATTCAAGATCATCACAGACACCATTTTTCCTTCTTTATTGAAATACATATCATACACCACATAATTAAAAGTCAGTGGTCCACAAGAGGGAGCCAATGTTTTACAAAGGAATTTGTGCATGCGGTCACAAATGTAGTATGTATGGCCGAACTACTCGTAGGATACTTCAATTTAAACACTTCATGCTGACAGACAGCAGGCAGGCAGGCAGGCAGGCAGGCAGGCAGGCAGGCAGGCAGGCAGGCAGGCAGGGGCCTAATTTTGTAGATGGCACAATATATTAGCAACACTGTTACAAAGGCCTCATTCGGGCCTACATCTTAACACACCTGTTGCAACCAGCAAAGATTGCTTGATTGCTTGATTGATTGATTGCATATTGGATGCAATCCAATGCTGAACATGCACAGGTGAAAGCAAGGCACAGGAAATGTTGCAAACGGTCCAGTGAAACTGAGCAAATTGCTACATTTGCCACCTGAAACGTGCTTCTTTGACCCTGAAAAGAATTCTCAGAAAGTGTTAAATGACAACTTGCTGGGCTGATTTCAATTCAATCTGTTTTTGGAAACCGGATCAGAGAAGGGGTGCACTGTTCCCGGAGATACTGCAATAACGGGTCAATGCGTGGAGTGGACAGAGCAAGCTCCATTTCCAGCTCCCTGTTCTAAAAATCCATTTAATATATGGTCCCCAAATAGGGGACGTATCAGATATTAAACTGATAAGAACAGATACTACACTTGATCTTAGCCAAAAGGCCGAGAAGCGATAGCCTGAAATGGTTTGCCACTCCAGACGCCCCATGGCCCACAACCAGGACTCACTGTGGAGAGAGCCCAAAAGATGATTGCCCAGGGGAAGACATTTTTTTTCTAAACTCTGGATGCCTTCTCAAATGGCAGTTCTGGTGTGTGTGGGGGCGTGTGGGGGGTGTGTGGGGGTGTGTGGGGGTGTGTTCAATTTGGGCCCAACGCGTTTTTAAAAAATCTGCCTAACTCCGCCTAATCTGCATAACGCCGCCTGATCTGCATAACTCCGCCCATCTGAACACACCCTCCATCCCTTTGGCGCTCCAGAGTGCAACTATTAGTGCAAGTCTGCAAATTGCCCCTTTAAAAAAAAAAAAGACAATCCCCCTACCATGTGGTCTGCTGCTGTTCCAGCAGCAGACTGAAGACGGCGCCATTTTTCTCTGCCTTAGATAAGTCCAGAGCCCATTGTGACACGTGAGAGTTCCGGAGTCAATGGCTGAAGGCCCCATTGTGACAGCAGCAGCAGGTGAAGGTTCCGTGCATAGATTCTATCTACTGCAGGCGGGCAGGCAGCAGCAGCGCACCCAGTTGGTCAAAAGCATTAGAATACTACTCACACAGTACAAGACAAAATAGACAAGACTAGCACATTCAAGATCATCACAGACACCATTTTTCCTTCTTTATTGAAATACATATCATACACCACATAATTAAAAGTCAGTGGTCCACAAGAGGGAGCCAATGTTTTACAAAGGAATTTGTGCATGCGGTCACAAATGTAGTATGTATGGCCGAACTACTCGTAGGATACTTCAATTTAAACACTTCATGCTGACAGACAGCAGGCAGGCAGGCAGGCAGGCAGGCAGGCAGGCAGGCAGGCAGGCAGGCAGGCAGGGGCCTAATTTTGTAGATGGCACAATATATTAGCAACACTGTTACAAAGGCCTCATTCGGGCCTACATCTTAACACACCTGTTGCAACCAGCAAAGATTGCTTGATTGCTTGATTGATTGATTGCATATTGGATGCAATCCAATGCTGAACATGCACAGGTGAAAGCAAGGCACAGGAAATGTTGCAAACGGTCCAGTGAAACTGAGCAAATTGCTACATTTGCCACCTGAAACGTGCTTCTTTGACCCTGAAAAGAATTCTCAGAAAGTGTTAAATGACAACTTGCTGGGCTGATTTCAATTCAATCTGTTTTTGGAAACCGGATCAGAGAAGGGGTGCACTGTTCCCGGAGATACTGCAATAACGGGTCAATGCGTGGAGTGGACAGAGCAAGCTCCATTTCCAGCTCCCTGTTCTAAAAATCCATTTAATATATGGTCCCCAAATAGGGGACGTATCAGATATTAAACTGATAAGAACAGATACTACACTTGATCTTAGCCAAAAGGCCGAGAAGCGATAGCCTGAAATGGTTTGCCACTCCAGACGCCCCATGGCCCACAACCAGGACTCACTGTGGAGAGAGCCCAAAAGATGATTGCCCAGGGGAAGACATTTTTTTTCTAAACTCTGGATGCCTTCTCAAATGGCAGTTCTGGTGTGTGTGGGGGCGTGTGGGGGGTGTGTGGGGGTGTGTGGGGGTGTGTTCAATTTGGGCCCAACGCGTTTTTAAAAAATCTGCCTAACTCCGCCTAATCTGCATAACGCCGCCTGATCTGCATAACTCCGCCCATCTGAACACACCCTCCATCCCTTTGGCGCTCCAGAGTGCAACTATTAGTGCAAGTCTGCAAATTGCCCCTTTAAAAAAAAAAAAGACAATCCCCCTACCATGTGGTCTGCTGCTGTTCCAGCAGCAGACTGAAGACGGCGCCATTTTTCTCTGCCTTAGATAAGTCCAGAGCCCATTGTGACACGTGAGAGTTCCGGAGTCAATGGCTGAAGGCCCCATTGTGACAGCAGCAGCAGGTGAAGGTTCCGTGCATAGATTCTATCTACTGCAGGCGGGCAGGCAGCAGCAGCGCACCCAGTTGGTCAAAAGCATTAGAATACTACTCACACAGTACAAGACAAAATAGACAAGACTAGCACATTCAAGATCATCACAGACACCATTTTTCCTTCTTTATTGAAATACATATCATACACCACATAATTAAAAGTCAGTGGTCCACAAGAGGGAGCCAATGTTTTACAAAGGAATTTGTGCATGCGGTCACAAATGTAGTATGTATGGCCGAACTACTCGTAGGATACTTCAATTTAAACACTTCATGCTGACAGACAGCAGGCAGGCAGGCAGGCAGGCAGGCAGGCAGGCAGGCAGGCAGGCAGGCAGGCAGGGGCCTAATTTTGTAGATGGCACAATATATTAGCAACACTGTTACAAAGGCCTCATTCGGGCCTACATCTTAACACACCTGTTGCAACCAGCAAAGATTGCTTGATTGCTTGATTGATTGATTGCATATTGGATGCAATCCAATGCTGAACATGCACAGGTGAAAGCAAGGCACAGGAAATGTTGCAAACGGTCCAGTGAAACTGAGCAAATTGCTACATTTGCCACCTGAAACGTGCTTCTTTGACCCTGAAAAGAATTCTCAGAAAGTGTTAAATGACAACTTGCTGGGCTGATTTCAATTCAATCTGTTTTTGGAAACCGGATCAGAGAAGGGGTGCACTGTTCCCGGAGATACTGCAATAACGGGTCAATGCGTGGAGTGGACAGAGCAAGCTCCATTTCCAGCTCCCTGTTCTAAAAATCCATTTAATATATGGTCCCCAAATAGGGGACGTATCAGATATTAAACTGATAAGAACAGATACTACACTTGATCTTAGCCAAAAGGCCGAGAAGCGATAGCCTGAAATGGTTTGCCACTCCAGACGCCCCATGGCCCACAACCAGGACTCACTGTGGAGAGAGCCCAAAAGATGATTGCCCAGGGGAAGACATTTTTTTTCTAAACTCTGGATGCCTTCTCAAATGGCAGTTCTGGTGTGTGTGGGGGCGTGTGGGGGGTGTGTGGGGGTGTGTGGGGGTGTGTTCAATTTGGGCCCAACGCGTTTTTAAAAAATCTGCCTAACTCCGCCTAATCTGCATAACGCCGCCTGATCTGCATAACTCCGCCCATCTGAACACACCCTCCATCCCTTTGGCGCTCCAGAGTGCAACTATTAGTGCAAGTCTGCAAATTGCCCCTTTAAAAAAAAAAAAGACAATCCCCCTACCATGTGGTCTGCTGCTGTTCCAGCAGCAGACTGAAGACGGCGCCATTTTTCTCTGCCTTAGATAAGTCCAGAGCCCATTGTGACACGTGAGAGTTCCGGAGTCAATGGCTGAAGGCCCCATTGTGACAGCAGCAGCAGGTGAAGGTTCCGTGCATAGATTCTATCTACTGCAGGCGGGCAGGCAGCAGCAGCGCACCCAGTTGGTCAAAAGCATTAGAATACTACTCACACAGTACAAGACAAAATAGACAAGACTAGCACATTCAAGATCATCACAGACACCATTTTTCCTTCTTTATTGAAATACATATCATACACCACATAATTAAAAGTCAGTGGTCCACAAGAGGGAGCCAATGTTTTACAAAGGAATTTGTGCATGCGGTCACAAATGTAGTATGTATGGCCGAACTACTCGTAGGATACTTCAATTTAAACACTTCATGCTGACAGACAGCAGGCAGGCAGGCAGGCAGGCAGGCAGGCAGGCAGGCAGGCAGGCAGGCAGGCAGGGGCCTAATTTTGTAGATGGCACAATATATTAGCAACACTGTTACAAAGGCCTCATTCGGGCCTACATCTTAACACACCTGTTGCAACCAGCAAAGATTGCTTGATTGCTTGATTGATTGATTGCATATTGGATGCAATCCAATGCTGAACATGCACAGGTGAAAGCAAGGCACAGGAAATGTTGCAAACGGTCCAGTGAAACTGAGCAAATTGCTACATTTGCCACCTGAAACGTGCTTCTTTGACCCTGAAAAGAATTCTCAGAAAGTGTTAAATGACAACTTGCTGGGCTGATTTCAATTCAATCTGTTTTTGGAAACCGGATCAGAGAAGGGGTGCACTGTTCCCGGAGATACTGCAATAACGGGTCAATGCGTGGAGTGGACAGAGCAAGCTCCATTTCCAGCTCCCTGTTCTAAAAATCCATTTAATATATGGTCCCCAAATAGGGGACGTATCAGATATTAAACTGATAAGAACAGATACTACACTTGATCTTAGCCAAAAGGCCGAGAAGCGATAGCCTGAAATGGTTTGCCACTCCAGACGCCCCATGGCCCACAACCAGGACTCACTGTGGAGAGAGCCCAAAAGATGATTGCCCAGGGGAAGACATTTTTTTTCTAAACTCTGGATGCCTTCTCAAATGGCAGTTCTGGTGTGTGTGGGGGCGTGTGGGGGGTGTGTGGGGGTGTGTGGGGGTGTGTTCAATTTGGGCCCAACGCGTTTTTAAAAAATCTGCCTAACTCCGCCTAATCTGCATAACGCCGCCTGATCTGCATAACTCCGCCCATCTGAACACACCCTCCATCCCTTTGGCGCTCCAGAGTGCAACTATTAGTGCAAGTCTGCAAATTGCCCCTTTAAAAAAAAAAAAGACAATCCCCCTACCATGTGGTCTGCTGCTGTTCCAGCAGCAGACTGAAGACGGCGCCATTTTTCTCTGCCTTAGATAAGTCCAGAGCCCATTGTGACACGTGAGAGTTCCGGAGTCAATGGCTGAAGGCCCCATTGTGACAGCAGCAGCAGGTGAAGGTTCCGTGCATAGATTCTATCTACTGCAGGCGGGCAGGCAGCAGCAGCGCACCCAGTTGGTCAAAAGCATTAGAATACTACTCACACAGTACAAGACAAAATAGACAAGACTAGCACATTCAAGATCATCACAGACACCATTTTTCCTTCTTTATTGAAATACATATCATACACCACATAATTAAAAGTCAGTGGTCCACAAGAGGGAGCCAATGTTTTACAAAGGAATTTGTGCATGCGGTCACAAATGTAGTATGTATGGCCGAACTACTCGTAGGATACTTCAATTTAAACACTTCATGCTGACAGACAGCAGGCAGGCAGGC
This sequence comes from Ranitomeya imitator, assembly GCF_032444005.1. Classification (NCBI taxonomy): domain Eukaryota; kingdom Metazoa; phylum Chordata; class Amphibia; order Anura; family Dendrobatidae; genus Ranitomeya; species Ranitomeya imitator. Next base: position 9,211 of record NW_027194200.1, read on the forward strand.
AGGCAGGCAGGCAGGCAGGCAGGCAGGCAGGCAGGCAGGCAGGGGCCTAATTTTGTAGATGGCACAATATATTAGCAACACTGTTACAAAGGCCTCATTCGGGCCTACATCTTAACACACCTGTTGCAACCAGCAAAGATTGCTTGATTGCTTGATTGATTGATTGCATATTGGATGCAATCCAATGCTGAACATGCACAGGTGAAAGCAAGGCACAGGAAATGTTGCAAACGGTCCAGTGAAACTGAGCAAATTGCTACATTTGCCACCTGAAACGTGCTTCTTTGACCCTGAAAAGAATTCTCAGAAAGTGTTAAATGACAACTTGCTGGGCTGATTTCAATTCAATCTGTTTTTGGAAACCGGATCAGAGAAGGGGTGCACTGTTCCCGGAGATACTGCAATAACGGGTCAATGCGTGGAGTGGACAGAGCAAGCTCCATTTCCAGCTCCCTGTTCTAAAAATCCATTTAATATATGGTCCCCAAATAGGGGACGTATCAGATATTAAACTGATAAGAACAGATACTACACTTGATCTTAGCCAAAAGGCCGAGAAGCGATAGCCTGAAATGGTTTGCCACTCCAGACGCCCCATGGCCCACAACCAGGACTCACTGTGGAGAGAGCCCAAAAGATGATTGCCCAGGGGAAGACATTTTTTTTCTAAACTCTGGATGCCTTCTCAAATGGCAGTTCTGGTGTGTGTGGGGGCGTGTGGGGGGTGTGTGGGGGTGTGTGGGGGTGTGTTCAATTTGGGCCCAACGCGTTTTTAAAAAATCTGCCTAACTCCGCCTAATCTGCATAACGCCGCCTGATCTGCATAACTCCGCCCATCTGAACACACCCCTCCATCCCTTTGGCGCTCCAGAGTGCAACTATTAGTGCAAGTCTGCAAATTGCCCCTTTAAAAAAAAAAAAGACAATCCCCCTACCATGTGGTCTGCTGCTGTTCCAGCAGCAGACTGAAGACGGCGCCATTTTTCTCTGCCTTAGATAAGTCCAGAGCCCATTGTGACACGTGAGAGTTCCGGAGTCAATGGCTGAAGGCCCCATTGTGACAGCAGCAGCAGGTGAAGGTTCCGTGCATAGATTCTATCTACTGCAGGCGGGCAGGCAGCAGCAGCGCACCCAGTTGGTCAAAAGCATTAGAATACTACTCACACAGTACAAGACAAAATAGACAAGACTAGCACATTCAAGATCATCACAGACACCATTTTTCCTTCTTTATTGAAATACATATCATACACCACATAATTAAAAGTCAGTGGTCCACAAGAGGGAGCCAATGTTTTACAAAGGAATTTGTGCATGCGGTCACAAATGTAGTATGTATGGCCGAACTACTCGTAGGATACTTCAATTTAAACACTTCATGCTGACAGACAGCAGGCAGGCAGGCAGGCAGGCAGGCAGGCAGGCAGGCAGGCAGGCAGGCAGGCAGGGGCCTAATTTTGTAGATGGCACAATATATTAGCAACACTGTTACAAAGGCCTCATTCGGGCCTACATCTTAACACACCTGTTGCAACCAGCAAAGATTGCTTGATTGCTTGATTGATTGATTGCATATTGGATGCAATCCAATGCTGAACATGCACAGGTGAAAGCAAGGCACAGGAAATGTTGCAAACGGTCCAGTGAAACTGAGCAAATTGCTACATTTGCCACCTGAAACGTGCTTCTTTGACCCTGAAAAGAATTCTCAGAAAGTGTTAAATGACAACTTGCTGGGCTGATTTCAATTCAATCTGTTTTTGGAAACCGGATCAGAGAAGGGGTGCACTGTTCCCGGAGATACTGCAATAACGGGTCAATGCGTGGAGTGGACAGAGCAAGCTCCATTTCCAGCTCCCTGTTCTAAAAATCCATTTAATATATGGTCCCCAAATAGGGGACGTATCAGATATTAAACTGATAAGAACAGATACTACACTTGATCTTAGCCAAAAGGCCGAGAAGCGATAGCCTGAAATGGTTTGCCACTCCAGACGCCCCATGGCCCACAACCAGGACTCACTGTGGAGAGAGCCCAAAAGATGATTGCCCAGGGGAAGACATTTTTTTTCTAAACTCTGGATGCCTTCTCAAATGGCAGTTCTGGTGTGTGTGGGGGCGTGTGGGGGGTGTGTGGGGGTGTGTGGGGGTGTGTTCAATTTGGGCCCAACGCGTTTTTAAAAAATCTGCCTAACTCCGCCTAATCTGCATAACGCCGCCTGATCTGCATAACTCCGCCCATCTGAACACACCCTCCATCCCTTTGGCGCTCCAGAGTGCAACTATTAGTGCAAGTCTGCAAATTGCCCCTTTAAAAAAAAAAAAGACAATCCCCCTACCATGTGGTCTGCTGCTGTTCCAGCAGCAGACTGAAGACGGCGCCATTTTTCTCTGCCTTAGATAAGTCCAGAGCCCATTGTGACACGTGAGAGTTCCGGAGTCAATGGCTGAAGGCCCCATTGTGACAGCAGCAGCAGGTGAAGGTTCCGTGCATAGATTCTATCTACTGCAGGCGGGCAGGCAGCAGCAGCGCACCCAGTTGGTCAAAAGCATTAGAATACTACTCACACAGTACAAGACAAAATAGACAAGACTAGCACATTCAAGATCATCACAGACACCATTTTTCCTTCTTTATTGAAATACATATCATACACCACATAATTAAAAGTCAGTGGTCCACAAGAGGGAGCCAATGTTTTACAAAGGAATTTGTGCATGCGGTCACAAATGTAGTATGTATGGCCGAACTACTCGTAGGATACTTCAATTTAAACACTTCATGCTGACAGACAGCAGGCAGGCAGGCAGGCAGGCAGGCAGGCAGGCAGGCAGGCAGGCAGGCAGGCAGGGGCCTAATTTTGTAGATGGCACAATATATTAGCAACACTGTTACAAAGGCCTCATTCGGGCCTACATCTTAACACACCTGTTGCAACCAGCAAAGATTGCTTGATTGCTTGATTGATTGATTGCATATTGGATGCAATCCAATGCTGAACATGCACAGGTGAAAGCAAGGCACAGGAAATGTTGCAAACGGTCCAGTGAAACTGAGCAAATTGCTACATTTGCCACCTGAAACGTGCTTCTTTGACCCTGAAAAGAATTCTCAGAAAGTGTTAAATGACAACTTGCTGGGCTGATTTCAATTCAATCTGTTTTTGGAAACCGGATCAGAGAAGGGGTGCACTGTTCCCGGAGATACTGCAATAACGGGTCAATGCGTGGAGTGGACAGAGCAAGCTCCATTTCCAGCTCCCTGTTCTAAAAATCCATTTAATATATGGTCCCCAAATAGGGGACGTATCAGATATTAAACTGATAAGAACAGATACTACACTTGATCTTAGCCAAAAGGCCGAGAAGCGATAGCCTGAAATGGTTTGCCACTCCAGACGCCCCATGGCCCACAACCAGGACTCACTGTGGAGAGAGCCCAAAAGATGATTGCCCAGGGGAAGACATTTTTTTTCTAAACTCTGGATGCCTTCTCAAATGGCAGTTCTGGTGTGTGTGGGGGCGTGTGGGGGGTGTGTGGGGGTGTGTGGGGGTGTGTTCAATTTGGGCCCAACGCGTTTTTAAAAAATCTGCCTAACTCCGCCTAATCTGCATAACGCCGCCTGATCTGCATAACTCCGCCCATCTGAACACACCCTCCATCCCTTTGGCGCTCCAGAGTGCAACTATTAGTGCAAGTCTGCAAATTGCCCCTTTAAAAAAAAAAAAGACAATCCCCCTACCATGTGGTCTGCTGCTGTTCCAGCAGCAGACTGAAGACGGCGCCATTTTTCTCTGCCTTAGATAAGTCCAGAGCCCATTGTGACACGTGAGAGTTCCGGAGTCAATGGCTGAAGGCCCCATTGTGACAGCAGCAGCAGGTGAAGGTTCCGTGCATAGATTCTATCTACTGCAGGCGGGCAGGCAGCAGCAGCGCACCCAGTTGGTCAAAAGCATTAGAATACTACTCACACAGTACAAGACAAAATAGACAAGACTAGCACATTCAAGATCATCACAGACACCATTTTTCCTTCTTTATTGAAATACATATCATACACCACATAATTAAAAGTCAGTGGTCCACAAGAGGGAGCCAATGTTTTACAAAGGAATTTGTGCATGCGGTCACAAATGTAGTATGTATGGCCGAACTACTCGTAGGATACTTCAATTTAAACACTTCATGCTGACAGACAGCAGGCAGGCAGGCAGGCAGGCAGGCAGGCAGGCAGGCAGGCAGGCAGGCAGGCAGGGGCCTAATTTTGTAGATGGCACAATATATTAGCAACACTGTTACAAAGGCCTCATTCGGGCCTACATCTTAACACACCTGTTGCAACCAGCAAAGATTGCTTGATTGCTTGATTGATTGATTGCATATTGGATGCAATCCAATGCTGAACATGCACAGGTGAAAGCAAGGCACAGGAAATGTTGCAAACGGTCCAGTGAAACTGAGCAAATTGCTACATTTGCCACCTGAAACGTGCTTCTTTGACCCTGAAAAGAATTCTCAGAAAGTGTTAAATGACAACTTGCTGGGCTGATTTCAATTCAATCTGTTTTTGGAAACCGGATCAGAGAAGGGGTGCACTGTTCCCGGAGATACTGCAATAACGGGTCAATGCGTGGAGTGGACAGAGCAAGCTCCATTTCCAGCTCCCTGTTCTAAAAATCCATTTAATATATGGTCCCCAAATAGGGGACGTATCAGATATTAAACTGATAAGAACAGATACTACACTTGATCTTAGCCAAAAGGCCGAGAAGCGATAGCCTGAAATGGTTTGCCACTCCAGACGCCCCATGGCCCACAACCAGGACTCACTGTGGAGAGAGCCCAAAAGATGATTGCCCAGGGGAAGACATTTTTTTTCTAAACTCTGGATGCCTTCTCAAATGGCAGTTCTGGTGTGTGTGGGGGCGTGTGGGGGGTGTGTGGGGGTGTGTGGGGGTGTGTTCAATTTGGGCCCAACGCGTTTTTAAAAAATCTGCCTAACTCCGCCTAATCTGCATAACGCCGCCTGATCTGCATAACTCCGCCCATCTGAACACACCCTCCATCCCTTTGGCGCTCCAGAGTGCAACTATTAGTGCAAGTCTGCAAATTGCCCCTTTAAAAAAAAAAAAGACAATCCCCCTACCATGTGGTCTGCTGCTGTTCCAGCAGCAGACTGAAGACGGCGCCATTTTTCTCTGCCTTAGATAAGTCCAGAGCCCATTGTGACACGTGAGAGTTCCGGAGTCAATGGCTGAAGGCCCCATTGTGACAGCAGCAGCAGGTGAAGGTTCCGTGCATAGATTCTATCTACTGCAGGCGGGCAGGCAGCAGCAGCGCACCCAGTTGGTCAAAAGCATTAGAATACTACTCACACAGTACAAGACAAAATAGACAAGACTAGCACATTCAAGATCATCACAGACACCATTTTTCCTTCTTTATTGAAATACATATCATACACCACATAATTAAAAGTCAGTGGTCCACAAGAGGGAGCCAATGTTTTACAAAGGAATTTGTGCATGCGGTCACAAATGTAGTATGTATGGCCGAACTACTCGTAGGATACTTCAATTTAAACACTTCATGCTGACAGACAGCAGGCAGGCAGGCAGGCAGGCAGGCAGGCAGGCAGGCAGGCAGGCAGGCAGGCAGGGGCCTAATTTTGTAGATGGCACAATATATTAGCAACACTGTTACAAAGGCCTCATTCGGGCCTACATCTTAACACACCTGTTGCAACCAGCAAAGATTGCTTGATTGCTTGATTGATTGATTGCATATTGGATGCAATCCAATGCTGAACATGCACAGGTGAAAGCAAGGCACAGGAAATGTTGCAAACGGTCCAGTGAAACTGAGCAAATTGCTACATTTGCCACCTGAAACGTGCTTCTTTGACCCTGAAAAGAATTCTCAGAAAGTGTTAAATGACAACTTGCTGGGCTGATTTCAATTCAATCTGTTTTTGGAAACCGGATCAGAGAAGGGGTGCACTGTTCCCGGAGATACTGCAATAACGGGTCAATGCGTGGAGTGGACAGAGCAAGCTCCATTTCCAGCTCCCTGTTCTAAAAATCCATTTAATATATGGTCCCCAAATAGGGGACGTATCAGATATTAAACTGATAAGAACAGATACTACACTTGATCTTAGCCAAAAGGCCGAGAAGCGATAGCCTGAAATGGTTTGCCACTCCAGACGCCCCATGGCCCACAACCAGGACTCACTGTGGAGAGAGAGCCCAAAAGATGATTGCCCAGGGGAAGACATTTTTTTTCTAAACTCTGGATGCCTTCTCAAATGGCAGTTCTGGTGTGTGTGGGGGCGTGTGGGGGGTGTGTGGGGGTGTGTGGGGGTGTGTTCAATTTGGGCCCAACGCGTTTTTAAAAAATCTGCCTAACTCCGCCTAATCTGCATAACGCCGCCTGATCTGCATAACTCCGCCCATCTGAACACACCCTCCATCCCTTTGGCGCTCCAGAGTGCAACTATTAGTGCAAGTCTGCAAATTGCCCCTTTAAAAAAAAAAAAGACAATCCCCCTACCATGTGGTCTGCTGCTGTTCCAGCAGCAGACTGAAGACGGCGCCATTTTTCTCTGCCTTAGATAAGTCCAGAGCCCATTGTGACACGTGAGAGTTCCGGAGTCAATGGCTGAAGGCCCCATTGTGACAGCAGCAGCAGGTGAAGGTTCCGTGCATAGATTCTATCTACTGCAGGCGGGCAGGCAGCAGCAGCGCACCCAGTTGGTCAAAAGCATTAGAATACTACTCACACAGTACAAGACAAAATAGACAAGACTAGCACATTCAAGATCATCACAGACACCATTTTTCCTTCTTTATTGAAATACATATCATACACCACATAATTAAAAGTCAGTGGTCCACAAGAGGGAGCCAATGTTTTACAAAGGAATTTGTGCATGCGGTCACAAATGTAGTATGTATGGCCGAACTACTCGTAGGATACTTCAATTTAAACACTTCATGCTGACAGACAGCAGGCAGGCAGGCAGGCAGGCAGGCAGGCAGGCAGGCAGGCAGGCAGGCAGGCAGGGGCCTAATTTTGTAGATGGCACAATATATTAGCAACACTGTTACAAAGGCCTCATTCGGGCCTACATCTTAACACACCTGTTGCAACCAGCAAAGATTGCTTGATTGCTTGATTGATTGATTGCATATTGGATGCAATCCAATGCTGAACATGCACAGGTGAAAGCAAGGCACAGGAAATGTTGCAAACGGTCCAGTGAAACTGAGCAAATTGCTACATTTGCCACCTGAAACGTGCTTCTTTGACCCTGAAAAGAATTCTCAGAAAGTGTTAAATGACAACTTGCTGGGCTGATTTCAATTCAATCTGTTTTTGGAAACCGGATCAGAGAAGGGGTGCACTGTTCCCGGAGATACTGCAATAACGGGTCAATGCGTGGAGTGGACAGAGCAAGCTCCATTTCCAGCTCCCTGTTCTAAAAATCCATTTAATATATGGTCCCCAAATAGGGGACGTATCAGATATTAAACTGATAAGAACAGATACTACACTTGATCTTAGCCAAAAGGCCGAGAAGCGATAGCCTGAAATGGTTTGCCACTCCAGACGCCCCATGGCCCACAACCAGGACTCACTGTGGAGAGAGCCCAAAAGATGATTGCCCAGGGGAAGACATTTTTTTTCTAAACTCTGGATGCCTTCTCAAATGGCAGTTCTGGTGTGTGTGGGGGCGTGTGGGGGGTGTGTGGGGGTGTGTGGGGGTGTGTTCAATTTGGGCCCAACGCGTTTTTAAAAAATCTGCCTAACTCCGCCTAATCTGCATAACGCCGCCTGATCTGCATAACTCCGCCCATCTGAACACACCCTCCATCCCTTTGGCGCTCCAGAGTGCAACTATTAGTGCAAGTCTGCAAATTGCCCCTTTAAAAAAAAAAAAGACAATCCCCCTACCATGTGGTCTGCTGCTGTTCCAGCAGCAGACTGAAGACGGCGCCATTTTTCTCTGCCTTAGATAAGTCCAGAGCCCATTGTGACACGTGAGAGTTCCGGAGTCAATGGCTGAAGGCCCCATTGTGACAGCAGCAGCAGGTGAAGGTTCCGTGCATAGATTCTATCTACTGCAGGCGGGCAGGCAGCAGCAGCGCACCCAGTTGGTCAAAAGCATTAGAATACTACTCACACAGTACAAGACAAAATAGACAAGACTAGCACATTCAAGATCATCACAGACACCATTTTTCCTTCTTTATTGAAATACATATCATACACCACATAATTAAAAGTCAGTGGTCCACAAGAGGGAGCCAATGTTTTACAAAGGAATTTGTGCATGCGGTCACAAATGTAGTATGTATGGCCGAACTACTCGTAGGATACTTCAATTTAAACACTTCATGCTGACAGACAGCAGGCAGGCAGGCAGGCAGGCAGGCAGGCAGGCAGGCAGGCAGGCAGGCAGGCAGGGGCCTAATTTTGTAGATGGCACAATATATTAGCAACACTGTTACAAAGGCCTCATTCGGGCCTACATCTTAACACACCTGTTGCAACCAGCAAAGATTGCTTGATTGCTTGATTGATTGATTGCATATTGGATGCAATCCAATGCTGAACATGCACAGGTGAAAGCAAGGCACAGGAAATGTTGCAAACGGTCCAGTGAAACTGAGCAAATTGCTACATTTGCCACCTGAAACGTGCTTCTTTGACCCTGAAAAGAATTCTCAGAAAGTGTTAAATGACAACTTGCTGGGCTGATTTCAATTCAATCTGTTTTTGGAAACCGGATCAGAGAAGGGGTGCACTGTTCCCGGAGATACTGCAATAACGGGTCAATGCGTGGAGTGGACAGAGCAAGCTCCATTTCCAGCTCCCTGTTCTAAAAATCCATTTAATATATGGTCCCCAAATAGGGGACGTATCAGATATTAAACTGATAAGAACAGATACTACACTTGATCTTAGCCAAAAGGCCGAGAAGCGATAGCCTGAAATGGTTTGCCACTCCAGACGCCCCATGGCCCACAACCAGGACTCACTGTGGAGAGAGCCCAAAAGATGATTGCCCAGGGGAAGACATTTTTTTTCTAAACTCTGGATGCCTTCTCAAATGGCAGTTCTGGTGTGTGTGGGGGCGTGTGGGGGGTGTGTGGGGGTGTGTGGGGGTGTGTTCAATTTGGGCCCAACGCGTTTTTAAAAAATCTGCCTAACTCCGCCTAATCTGCATAACGCCGCCTGATCTGCATAACTCCGCCCATCTGAACACACCCTCCATCCCTTTGGCGCTCCAGAGTGCAACTATTAGTGCAAGTCTGCAAATTGCCCCTTTAAAAAAAAAAAAGACAATCCCCCTACCATGTGGTCTGCTGCTGTTCCAGCAGCAGACTGAAGACGGCGCCATTTTTCTCTGCCTTAGATAAGTCCAGAGCCCATTGTGACACGTGAGAGTTCCGGAGTCAATGGCTGAAGGCCCCATTGTGACAGCAGCAGCAGGTGAAGGTTCCGTGCATAGATTCTATCTACTGCAGGCGGGCAGGCAGCAGCAGCGCACCCAGTTGGTCAAAAGCATTAGAATACTACTCACACAGTACAAGACAAAATAGACAAGACTAGCACATTCAAGATCATCACAGACACCATTTTTCCTTCTTTATTGAAATACATATCATACACCACATAATTAAAAGTCAGTGGTCCACAAGAGGGAGCCAATGTTTTACAAAGGAATTTGTGCATGCGGTCACAAATGTAGTATGTATGGCCGAACTACTCGTAGGATACTTCAATTTAAACACTTCATGCTGACAGACAGCAGGCAGGCAGGCAGGCAGGCAGGCAGGCAGGCAGGCAGGCAGGCAGGCAGGCAGGGGCCTAATTTTGTAGATGGCACAATATATTAGCAACACTGTTACAAAGGCCTCATTCGGGCCTACATCTTAACACACCTGTTGCAACCAGCAAAGATTGCTTGATTGCTTGATTGATTGATTGCATATTGGATGCAATCCAATGCTGAACATGCACAGGTGAAAGCAAGGCACAGGAAATGTTGCAAACGGTCCAGTGAAACTGAGCAAATTGCTACATTTGCCACCTGAAACGTGCTTCTTTGACCCTGAAAAGAATTCTCAGAAAGTGTTAAATGACAACTTGCTGGGCTGATTTCAATTCAATCTGTTTTTGGAAACCGGATCAGAGAAGGGGTGCACTGTTCCCGGAGATACTGCAATAACGGGTCAATGCGTGGAGTGGACAGAGCAAGCTCCATTTCCAGCTCCCTGTTCTAAAAATCCATTTAATATATGGTCCCCAAATAGGGGACGTATCAGATATTAAACTGATAAGAACAGATACTACACTTGATCTTAGCCAAAAGGCCGAGAAGCGATAGCCTGAAATGGTTTGCCACTCCAGACGCCCCATGGCCCACAACCAGGACTCACTGTGGAGAGAGCCCAAAAGATGATTGCCCAGGGGAAGACATTTTTTTTCTAAACTCTGGATGCCTTCTCAAATGGCAGTTCTGGTGTGTGTGGGGGCGTGTGGGGGGTGTGTGGGGGTGTGTGGGGGTGTGTTCAATTTGGGCCCAACGCGTTTTTAAAAAATCTGCCTAACTCCGCCTAATCTGCATAACGCCGCCTGATCTGCATAACTCCGCCCATCTGAACACACCCTCCATCCCTTTGGCGCTCCAGAGTGCAACTATTAGTGCAAGTCTGCAAATTGCCCCTTTAAAAAAAAAAAAGACAATCCCCCTACCATGTGGTCTGCTGCTGTTCCAGCAGCAGACTGAAGACGGCGCCATTTTTCTCTGCCTTAGATAAGTCCAGAGCCCATTGTGACACGTGAGAGTTCCGGAGTCAATGGCTGAAGGCCCCATTGTGACAGCAGCAGCAGGTGAAGGTTCCGTGCATAGATTCTATCTACTGCAGGCGGGCAGGCAGCAGCAGCGCACCCAGTTGGTCAAAAGCATTAGAATACTACTCACACAGTACAAGACAAAATAGACAAGACTAGCACATTCAAGATCATCACAGACACCATTTTTCCTTCTTTATTGAAATACATATCATACACCACATAATTAAAAGTCAGTGGTCCACAAGAGGGAGCCAATGTTTTACAAAGGAATTTGTGCATGCGGTCACAAATGTAGTATGTATGGCCGAACTACTCGTAGGATACTTCAATTTAAACACTTCATGCTGACAGACAGCAGGCAGGCAGGCAGGCAGGCAGGCAGGCAGGCAGGCAGGCAGGCAGGCAGGCAGGGGCCTAATTTTGTAGATGGCACAATATATTAGCAACACTGTTACAAAGGCCTCATTCGGGCCTACATCTTAACACACCTGTTGCAACCAGCAAAGATTGCTTGATTGCTTGATTGATTGATTGCATATTGGATGCAATCCAATGCTGAACATGCACAGGTGAAAGCAAGGCACAGGAAATGTTGCAAACGGTCCAGTGAAACTGAGCAAATTGCTACATTTGCCACCTGAAACGTGCTTCTTTGACCCTGAAAAGAATTCTCAGAAAGTGTTAAATGACAACTTGCTGGGCTGATTTCAATTCAATCTGTTTTTGGAAACCGGATCAGAGAAGGGGTGCACTGTTCCCGGAGATACTGCAATAACGGGTCAATGCGTGGAGTGGACAGAGCAAGCTCCATTTCCAGCTCCCTGTTCTAAAAATCCATTTAATATATGGTCCCCAAATAGGGGACGTATCAGATATTAAACTGATAAGAACAGATACTACACTTGATCTTAGCCAAAAGGCCGAGAAGCGATAGCCTGAAATGGTTTGCCACTCCAGACGCCCCATGGCCCACAACCAGGACTCACTGTGGAGAGAGCCCAAAAGATGATTGCCCAGGGGAAGACATTTTTTTTCTAAACTCTGGATGCCTTCTCAAATGGCAGTTCTGGTGTGTGTGGGGGCGTGTGGGGGGTGTGTGGGGGTGTGTGGGGGTGTGTTCAATTTGGGCCCAACGCGTTTTTAAAAAATCTGCCTAACTCCGCCTAATCTGCATAACGCCGCCTGATCTGCATAACTCCGCCCATCTGAACACACCCTCCATCCCTTTGGCGCTCCAGAGTGCAACTATTAGTGCAAGTCTGCAAATTGCCCCTTTAAAAAAAAAAAAGACAATCCCCCTACCATGTGGTCTGCTGCTGTTCCAGCAGCAGACTGAAGACGGCGCCATTTTTCTCTGCCTTAGATAAGTCCAGAGCCCATTGTGACACGTGAGAGTTCCGGAGTCAATGGCTGAAGGCCCCATTGTGACAGCAGCAGCAGGTGAAGGTTCCGTGCATAGATTCTATCTACTGCAGGCGGGCAGGCAGCAGCAGCGCACCCAGTTGGTCAAAAGCATTAGAATACTACTCACACAGTACAAGACAAAATAGACAAGACTAGCACATTCAAGATCATCACAGACACCATTTTTCCTTCTTTATTGAAATACATATCATACACCACATAATTAAAAGTCAGTGGTCCACAAGAGGGAGCCAATGTTTTACAAAGGAATTTGTGCATGCGGTCACAAATGTAGTATGTATGGCCGAACTACTCGTAGGATACTTCAATTTAAACACTTCATGCTGACAGACAGCAGGCAGGCAGGCAGGCAGGCAGGCAGGCAGGCAGGCAGGCAGGCAGGCAGGCAGGGGCCTAATTTTGTAGATGGCACAATATATTAGCAACACTGTTACAAAGGCCTCATTCGGGCCTACATCTTAACACACCTGTTGCAACCAGCAAAGATTGCTTGATTGCTTGATTGATTGATTGCATATTGGATGCAATCCAATGCTGAACATGCACAGGTGAAAGCAAGGCACAGGAAATGTTGCAAACGGTCCAGTGAAACTGAGCAAATTGCTACATTTGCCACCTGAAACGTGCTTCTTTGACCCTGAAAAGAATTCTCAGAAAGTGTTAAATGACAACTTGCTGGGCTGATTTCAATTCAATCTGTTTTTGGAAACCGGATCAGAGAAGGGGTGCACTGTTCCCTGGAGATACTGCAATAACGGGTCAATGCGTGGAGTGGACAGAGCAAGCTCCATTTCCAGCTCCCTGTTCTAAAAATCCATTTAATATATGGTCCCCAAATAGGGGACGTATCAGATATTAAACTGATAAGAACAGATACTACACTTGATCTTAGCCAAAAGGCCGAGAAGCGATAGCCTGAAATGGTTTGCCACTCCAGACGCCCCATGGCCCACAACCAGGACTCACTGTGGAGAGAGCCCAAAAGATGATTGCCCAGGGGAAGACATTTTTTTTCTAAACTCTGGATGCCTTCTCAAATGGCAGTTCTGGTGTGTGTGGGGGCGTGTGGGGGGTGTGTGGGGGTGTGTGGGGGTGTGTTCAATTTGGGCCCAACGCGTTTTTAAAAAATCTGCCTAACTCCGCCTAATCTGCATAACGCCGCCTGATCTGCATAACTCCGCCCATCTGAACACACCCTCCATCCCTTTGGCGCTCCAGAGTGCAACTATTAGTGCAAGTCTGCAAATTGCCCCTTTAAAAAAAAAAAAGACAATCCCCCTACCATGTGGTCTGCTGCTGTTCCAGCAGCAGACTGAAGACGGCGCCATTTTTCTCTGCCTTAGATAAGTCCAGAGCCCATTGTGACACGTGAGAGTTCCGGAGTCAATGGCTGAAGGCCCCATTGTGACAGCAGCAGCAGGTGAAGGTTCCGTGCATAGATTCTATCTACTGCAGGCGGGCAGGCAGCAGCAGCGCACCCAGTTGGTCAAAAGCATTAGAATACTACTCACACAGTACAAGACAAAATAGACAAGACTAGCACATTCAAGATCATCACAGACACCATTTTTCCTTCTTTATTGAAATACATATCATACACCACATAATTAAAAGTCAGTGGTCCACAAGAGGGAGCCAATGTTTTACAAAGGAATTTGTGCATGCGGTCACAAATGTAGTATGTATGGCCGAACTACTCGTAGGATACTTCAATTTAAACACTTCATGCTGACAGACAGCAGGCAGGCAGGCAGGCAGGCAGGCAGGCAGGCAGGCAGGCAGGCAGGCAGGCAGGGGCCTAATTTTGTAGATGGCACAATATATTAGCAACACTGTTACAAAGGCCTCATTCGGGCCTACATCTTAACACACCTGTTGCAACCAGCAAAGATTGCTTGATTGCTTGATTGATTGATTGCATATTGGATGCAATCCAATGCTGAACATGCACAGGTGAAAGCAAGGCACAGGAAATGTTGCAAACGGTCCAGTGAAACTGAGCAAATTGCTACATTTGCCACCTGAAACGTGCTTCTTTGACCCTGAAAAGAATTCTCAGAAAGTGTTAAATGACAACTTGCTGGGCTGATTTCAATTCAATCTGTTTTTGGAAACCGGATCAGAGAAGGGGTGCACTGTTCCCGGAGATACTGCAATAACGGGTCAATGCGTGGAGTGGACAGAGCAAGCTCCATTTCCAGCTCCCTGTTCTAAAAATCCATTTAATATATGGTCCCCAAATAGGGGACGTATCAGATATTAAACTGATAAGAACAGATACTACACTTGATCTTAGCCAAAAGGCCGAGAAGCGATAGCCTGAAATGGTTTGCCACTCCAGACGCCCCATGGCCCACAACCAGGACTCACTGTGGAGAGAGCCCAAAAGATGATTGCCCAGGGGAAGACATTTTTTTTCTAAACTCTGGATGCCTTCTCAAATGGCAGTTCTGGTGTGTGTGGGGGCGTGTGGGGGGTGTGTGGGGGTGTGTGGGGGTGTGTTCAATTTGGGCCCAACGCGTTTTTAAAAAATCTGCCTAACTCCGCCTAATCTGCATAACGCCGCCTGATCTGCATAACTCCGCCCATCTGAACACACCCTCCATCCCTTTGGCGCTCCAGAGTGCAACTATTAGTGCAAGTCTGCAAATTGCCCCTTTAAAAAAAAAAAAGACAATCCCCCTACCATGTGGTCTGCTGCTGTTCCAGCAGCAGACTGAAGACGGCGCCATTTTTCTCTGCCTTAGATAAGTCCAGAGCCCATTGTGACACGTGAGAGTTCCGGAGTCAATGGCTGAAGGCCCCATTGTGACAGCAGCAGCAGGTGAAGGTTCCGTGCATAGATTCTATCTACTGCAGGCGGGCAGGCAGCAGCAGCGCACCCAGTTGGTCAAAAGCATTAGAATACTACTCACACAGTACAAGACAAAATAGACAAGACTAGCACATTCAAGATCATCACAGACACCATTTTTCCTTCTTTATTGAAATACATATCATACACCACATAATTAAAAGTCAGTGGTCCACAAGAGGGAGCCAATGTTTTACAAAGGAATTTGTGCATGCGGTCACAAATGTAGTATGTATGGCCGAACTACTCGTAGGATACTTCAATTTAAACACTTCATGCTGACAGACAGCAGGCAGGCAGGCAGGCAGGCAGGCAGGCAGGCAGGCAGGCAGGCAGGCAGGCAGGGGCCTAATTTTGTAGATGGCACAATATATTAGCAACACTGTTACAAAGGCCTCATTCGGGCCTACATCTTAACACACCTGTTGCAACCAGCAAAGATTGCTTGATTGCTTGATTGATTGATTGCATATTGGATGCAATCCAATGCTGAACATGCACAGGTGAAAGCAAGGCACAGGAAATGTTGCAAACGGTCCAGTGAAACTGAGCAAATTGCTACATTTGCCACCTGAAACGTGCTTCTTTGACCCTGAAAAGAATTCTCAGAAAGTGTTAAATGACAACTTGCTGGGCTGATTTCAATTCAATCTGTTTTTGGAAACCGGATCAGAGAAGGGGTGCACTGTTCCCGGAGATACTGCAATAACGGGTCAATGCGTGGAGTGGACAGAGCAAGCTCCATTTCCAGCTCCCTGTTCTAAAAATCCATTTAATATATGGTCCCCAAATAGGGGACGTATCAGATATTAAACTGATAAGAACAGATACTACACTTGATCTTAGCCAAAAGGCCGAGAAGCGATAGCCTGAAATGGTTTGCCACTCCAGACGCCCCATGGCCCACAACCAGGACTCACTGTGGAGAGAGCCCAAAAGATGATTGCCCAGGGGAAGACATTTTTTTTCTAAACTCTGGATGCCTTCTCAAATGGCAGTTCTGGTGTGTGTGGGGGCGTGTGGGGGGTGTGTGGGGGTGTGTGGGGGTGTGTTCAATTTGGGCCCAACGCGTTTTTAAAAAATCTGCCTAACTCCGCCTAATCTGCATAACGCCGCCTGATCTGCATAACTCCGCCCATCTGAACACACCCTCCATCCCTTTGGCGCTCCAGAGTGCAACTATTAGTGCAAGTCTGCAAATTGCCCCTTTAAAAAAAAAAAAGACAATCCCCCTACCATGTGGTCTGCTGCTGTTCCAGCAGCAGACTGAAGACGGCGCCATTTTTCTCTGCCTTAGATAAGTCCAGAGCCCATTGTGACACGTGAGAGTTCCGGAGTCAATGGCTGAAGGCCCCATTGTGACAGCAGCAGCAGGTGAAGGTTCCGTGCATAGATTCTATCTACTGCAGGCGGGCAGGCAGCAGCAGCGCACCCAGTTGGTCAAAAGCATTAGAATACTACTCACACAGTACAAGACAAAATAGACAAGACTAGCACATTCAAGATCATCACAGACACCATTTTTCCTTCTTTATTGAAATACATATCATACACCACATAATTAAAAGTCAGTGGTCCACAAGAGGGAGCCAATGTTTTACAAAGGAATTTGTGCATGCGGTCACAAATGTAGTATGTATGGCCGAACTACTCGTAGGATACTTCAATTTAAACACTTCATGCTGACAGACAGCAGGCAGGCAGGCAGGCAGGCAGGCAGGCAGGCAGGCAGGCAGGCAGGCAGGCAGGGGCCTAATTTTGTAGATGGCACAATATATTAGCAACACTGTTACAAAGGCCTCATTCGGGCCTACATCTTAACACACCTGTTGCAACCAGCAAAGATTGCTTGATTGCTTGATTGATTGATTGCATATTGGATGCAATCCAATGCTGAACATGCACAGGTGAAAGCAAGGCACAGGAAATGTTGCAAACGGTCCAGTGAAACTGAGCAAATTGCTACATTTGCCACCTGAAACGTGCTTCTTTGACCCTGAAAAGAATTCTCAGAAAGTGTTAAATGACAACTTGCTGGGCTGATTTCAATTCAATCTGTTTTTGGAAACCGGATCAGAGAAGGGGTGCACTGTTCCCGGAGATACTGCAATAACGGGTCAATGCGTGGAGTGGACAGAGCAAGCTCCATTTCCAGCTCCCTGTTCTAAAAATCCATTTAATATATGGTCCCCAAATAGGGGACGTATCAGATATTAAACTGATAAGAACAGATACTACACTTGATCTTAGCCAAAAGGCCGAGAAGCGATAGCCTGAAATGGTTTGCCACTCCAGACGCCCCATGGCCCACAACCAGGACTCACTGTGGAGAGAGCCCAAAAGATGATTGCCCAGGGGAAGACATTTTTTTTCTAAACTCTGGATGCCTTCTCAAATGGCAGTTCTGGTGTGTGTGGGGGCGTGTGGGGGGGTGTGTGGGGGTGTGTGGGGGTGTGTTCAATTTGGGCCCAACGCGTTTTTAAAAAATCTGCCTAACTCCGCCTAATCTGCATAACGCCGCCTGATCTGCATAACTCCGCCCATCTGAACACACCCTCCATCCCTTTGGCGCTCCAGAGTGCAACTATTAGTGCAAGTCTGCAAATTGCCCCTTTAAAAAAAAAAAAGACAATCCCCCTACCATGTGGTCTGCTGCTGTTCCAGCAGCAGACTGAAGACGGCGCCATTTTTCTCTGCCTTAGATAAGTCCAGAGCCCATTGTGACACGTGAGAGTTCCGGAGTCAATGGCTGAAGGCCCCATTGTGACAGCAGCAGCAGGTGAAGGTTCCGTGCATAGATTCTATCTACTGCAGGCGGGCAGGCAGCAGCAGCGCACCCAGTTGGTCAAAAGCATTAGAATACTACTCACACAGTACAAGACAAAATAGACAAGACTAGCACATTCAAGATCATCACAGACACCATTTTTCCTTCTTTATTGAAATACATATCATACACCACATAATTAAAAGTCAGTGGTCCACAAGAGGGAGCCAATGTTTTACAAAGGAATTTGTGCATGCGGTCACAAATGTAGTATGTATGGCCGAACTACTCGTAGGATACTTCAATTTAAACACTTCATGCTGACAGACAGCAGGCAGGCAGGCAGGCAGGCAGGCAGGCAGGCAGGCAGGCAGGCAGGCAGGCAGGGGCCTAATTTTGTAGATGGCACAATATATTAGCAACACTGTTACAAAGGCCTCATTCGGGCCTACATCTTAACACACCTGTTGCAACCAGCAAAGATTGCTTGATTGCTTGATTGATTGATTGCATATTGGATGCAATCCAATGCTGAACATGCACAGGTGAAAGCAAGGCACAGGAAATGTTGCAAACGGTCCAGTGAAACTGAGCAAATTGCTACATTTGCCACCTGAAACGTGCTTCTTTGACCCTGAAAAGAATTCTCAGAAAGTGTTAAATGACAACTTGCTGGGCTGATTTCAATTCAATCTGTTTTTGGAAACCGGATCAGAGAAGGGGTGCACTGTTCCCGGAGATACTGCAATAACGGGTCAATGCGTGGAGTGGACAGAGCAAGCTCCATTTCCAGCTCCCTGTTCTAAAAATCCATTTAATATATGGTCCCCAAATAGGGGACGTATCAGATATTAAACTGATAAGAACAGATACTACACTTGATCTTAGCCAAAAGGCCGAGAAGCGATAGCCTGAAATGGTTTGCCACTCCAGACGCCCCATGGCCCACAACCAGGACTCACTGTGGAGAGAGCCCAAAAGATGATTGCCCAGGGGAAGACATTTTTTTTCTAAACTCTGGATGCCTTCTCAAATGGCAGTTCTGGTGTGTGTGGGGGCGTGTGGGGGGTGTGTGGGGGTGTGTGGGGGTGTGTTCAATTTGGGCCCAACGCGTTTTTAAAAAATCTGCCTAACTCCGCCTAATCTGCATAACGCCGCCTGATCTGCATAACTCCGCCCATCTGAACACACCCTCCATCCCTTTGGCGCTCCAGAGTGCAACTATTAGTGCAAGTCTGCAAATTGCCCCTTTAAAAAAAAAAAAGACAATCCCCCTACCATGTGGTCTGCTGCTGTTCCAGCAGCAGACTGAAGACGGCGCCATTTTTCTCTGCCTTAGATAAGTCCAGAGCCCATTGTGACACGTGAGAGTTCCGGAGTCAATGGCTGAAGGCCCCATTGTGACAGCAGCAGCAGGTGAAGGTTCCGTGCATAGATTCTATCTACTGCAGGCGGGCAGGCAGCAGCAGCGCACCCAGTTGGTCAAAAGCATTAGAATACTACTCACACAGTACAAGACAAAATAGACAAGACTAGCACATTCAAGATCATCACAGACACCATTTTTCCTTCTTTATTGAAATACATATCATACACCACATAATTAAAAGTCAGTGGTCCACAAGAGGGAGCCAATGTTTTACAAAGGAATTTGTGCATGCGGTCACAAATGTAGTATGTATGGCCGAACTACTCGTAGGATACTTCAATTTAAACACTTCATGCTGACAGACAGCAGGCAGGCAGGCAGGCAGGCAGGCAGGCAGGCAGGCAGGCAGGCAGGCAGGCAGGGGCCTAATTTTGTAGATGGCACAATATATTAGCAACACTGTTACAAAGGCCTCATTCGGGCCTACATCTTAACACACCTGTTGCAACCAGCAAAGATTGCTTGATTGCTTGATTGATTGATTGCATATTGGATGCAATCCAATGCTGAACATGCACAGGTGAAAGCAAGGCACAGGAAATGTTGCAAACGGTCCAGTGAAACTGAGCAAATTGCTACATTTGCCACCTGAAACGTGCTTCTTTGACCCTGAAAAGAATTCTCAGAAAGTGTTAAATGACAACTTGCTGGGCTGATTTCAATTCAATCTGTTTTTGGAAACCGGATCAGAGAAGGGGTGCACTGTTCCCGGAGATACTGCAATAACGGGTCAATGCGTGGAGTGGACAGAGCAAGCTCCATTTCCAGCTCCCTGTTCTAAAAATCCATTTAATATATGGTCCCCAAATAGGGGACGTATCAGATATTAAACTGATAAGAACAGATACTACACTTGATCTTAGCCAAAAGGCCGAGAAGCGATAGCCTGAAATGGTTTGCCACTCCAGACGCCCCATGGCCCACAACCAGGACTCACTGTGGAGAGAGCCCAAAAGATGATTGCCCAGGGGAAGACATTTTTTTTCTAAACTCTGGATGCCTTCTCAAATGGCAGTTCTGGTGTGTGTGGGGGCGTGTGGGGGGTGTGTGGGGGTGTGTGGGGGTGTGTTCAATTTGGGCCCAACGCGTTTTTAAAAAATCTGCCTAACTCCGCCTAATCTGCATAACGCCGCCTGATCTGCATAACTCCGCCCATCTGAACACACCCTCCATCCCTTTGGCGCTCCAGAGTGCAACTATTAGTGCAAGTCTGCAAATTGCCCCTTTAAAAAAAAAAAAGACAATCCCCCTACCATGTGGTCTGCTGCTGTTCCAGCAGCAGACTGAAGACGGCGCCATTTTTCTCTGCCTTAGATAAGTCCAGAGCCCATTGTGACACGTGAGAGTTCCGGAGTCAATGGCTGAAGGCCCCATTGTGACAGCAGCAGCAGGTGAAGGTTCCGTGCATAGATTCTATCTACTGCAGGCGGGCAGGCAGCAGCAGCGCACCCAGTTGGTCAAAAGCATTAGAATACTACTCACACAGTACAAGACAAAATAGACAAGACTAGCACATTCAAGATCATCACAGACACCATTTTTCCTTCTTTATTGAAATACATATCATACACCACATAATTAAAAGTCAGTGGTCCACAAGAGGGAGCCAATGTTTTACAAAGGAATTTGTGCATGCGGTCACAAATGTAGTATGTATGGCCGAACTACTCGTAGGATACTTCAATTTAAACACTTCATGCTGACAGACAGCAGGCAGGCAGGCAGGCAGGCAGGCAGGCAGGCAGGCAGGCAGGCAGGCAGGCAGGGGCCTAATTTTGTAGATGGCACAATATATTAGCAACACTGTTACAAAGGCCTCATTCGGGCCTACATCTTAACACACCTGTTGCAACCAGCAAAGATTGCTTGATTGCTTGATTGATTGATTGCATATTGGATGCAATCCAATGCTGAACATGCACAGGTGAAAGCAAGGCACAGGAAATGTTGCAAACGGTCCAGTGAAACTGAGCAAATTGCTACATTTGCCACCTGAAACGTGCTTCTTTGACCCTGAAAAGAATTCTCAGAAAGTGTTAAATGACAACTTGCTGGGCTGATTTCAATTCAATCTGTTTTTGGAAACCGGATCAGAGAAGGGGTGCACTGTTCCCGGAGATACTGCAATAACGGGTCAATGCGTGGAGTGGACAGAGCAAGCTCCATTTCCAGCTCCCTGTTCTAAAAATCCATTTAATATATGGTCCCCAAATAGGGGACGTATCAGATATTAAACTGATAAGAACAGATACTACACTTGATCTTAGCCAAAAGGCCGAGAAGCGATAGCCTGAAATGGTTTGCCACTCCAGACGCCCCATGGCCCACAACCAGGACTCACTGTGGAGAGAGCCCAAAAGATGATTGCCCAGGGGAAGACATTTTTTTTCTAAACTCTGGATGCCTTCTCAAATGGCAGTTCTGGTGTGTGTGGGGGCGTGTGGGGGGTGTGTGGGGGTGTGTGGGGGTGTGTTCAATTTGGGCCCAACGCGTTTTTAAAAAATCTGCCTAACTCCGCCTAATCTGCATAACGCCGCCTGATCTGCATAACTCCGCCCATCTGAACACACCCTCCATCCCTTTGGCGCTCCAGAGTGCAACTATTAGTGCAAGTCTGCAAATTGCCCCTTTAAAAAAAAAAAAGACAATCCCCCTACCATGTGGTCTGCTGCTGTTCCAGCAGCAGACTGAAGACGGCGCCATTTTTCTCTGCCTTAGATAAGTCCAGAGCCCATTGTGACACGTGAGAGTTCCGGAGTCAATGGCTGAAGGCCCCATTGTGACAGCAGCAGCAGGTGAAGGTTCCGTGCATAGATTCTATCTACTGCAGGCGGGCAGGCAGCAGCAGCGCACCCAGTTGGTCAAAAGCATTAGAATACTACTCACACAGTACAAGACAAAATAGACAAGACTAGCACATTCAAGATCAT
>NW_027194201.1:0-56393 GCF_032444005.1 Ranitomeya imitator
CATGGGCACAAGAGATGGCTAGGCTTAAGGCATGGGTACAAGTGCTGGCTAGGCATAAGGCATGGGCACAAGTGCTGGCTAAGGCTTAAGGCATGGGCACAAGTGCTGGCTAAGGCTTAAGGCATGGGCACAAGTGCTGGCTAGGCATAAGGCATGGGCACAAGTGCTGGCTAGGCATAAGGCATAGGCACAAGTGCTGGCTAGCCATAAGGCATGGGCACAAGTGCTGGCTAAGGCTTAAGGCATGGGCACAAGTGCTGGCTAAGGCTTAAGGCATGGGCACAAGTGCTGGCTAAGGCTTAAGGCATGGGCACAAGTGCTGGCTAAGGCTTAAGGCATGGGCACAAGTGCTGGCTAAGGCTTAAGGCATGGGCACAAGTACTGGCTAGGCTTAAGGCATGGGCACTAGTGCTGGCTATGCTTAAGGCAACGGCACAAGTGCTTGCTATGCTTAAGGCAACGGCACAAGTGCTGGCTAGGCTTAAGGCAATGGGCACAAGTGCTGGCTAGGCTTAAGGCATGAGCACAAGTGCTGGCTAGGCATAAGGCATGGGCACAAGTGCTGGCTAGGCATAAGGCATGGGCACAAGTGCTGGCTAAGGCTTAAGGCATGGGCACCAGTGCTGGCTAAGGCTTAAGGCATGGGCACAAGTGCTGGCTAAGGCTTAAGGCATGGGCACAAGTGCTGGCTAAGGCTTAAGTCATGGGCACAAGTACTGGCTAGACTTAAGGCATGGGCAGAAGTGCTGCCTAAGGCTTAAGGCAACGGCACAAGTGCTGGTTAGGCTTAAGGCAACGGCACAAGTGATGGCTAGGCTTAAGGCATGGGCACAAGAGATGGCTAGGCTTAAGGCATGGGTACAAGTGCTGGCTAGGCATAAGGCATGGGCACAAGTGCTGGCTAGGCTTAAGGCATGGGCACAAGTGCTGGCTAAGGCTTAAGGCATGGGCACAAGTGCTGGCTAAGGCTTAAGGCATGGGCACAAGTGCTGGCTAAGGCTTAAGGCCTTGGCACAAGTGCTGGCTAGCCTTAAGGCCTGGGCACAAGTGCTGGCTAGGCTTAAGGCATGGGCACAAGTGCTGGCTAGGCATAAGGCAAGGGCACAAGTGCTGGCTAAGGCTTAAGGCATGGGCACAAGTGCTGGCTATGGTTAAGGCAACGGCACAAGTGCTGGCTATGCTTAAGGCAACGGCACAAGTGCTGGCTAGGCTTAAGGCATGGGCACAAGTGCTGGCTAAGGCTTAAGGCATGGGCACAAGTGCTGGCTAAGGCTTAAGGCATGGGCACAAGTGCTGGCTAAGGCTTAATGCATGGGCACAAGTGCTGGCTAAGGCTTAAGGTATGGGCACAAGTGCTGGTTAAGGTTTAAGGCATGGGCACAAGTGCTGGCTAAGGTTTAAGGCATGGGCACAAGTGCTGGCTAAGGCTTAAGGCATGGGCACAAGTGCTGGCTAAGGCTTAAGGCATGGGCACAAGTACTGGCTAGGCTTAAGGCATGGGCAGAAGTGCTGCCTAAGGCTTAAGGCAACGGCACAAGTGCTGGTTAGGCTTAAGGCAACGGCACAAGTGATGGCTAGGCTTAAGGCATGGGCACAAGAGATGGCTAGGCTTAAGGCATGGGTACAAGTGCTGGCTAGGCATAAGGCATGGGCACAAGTGCTGGCTAAGGCTTAAGGCATGGGCACAAGTGCTGGCTAAGGCTTAAGGCATGGGCACAAGTGCTGGCTAAGGCTTAAGGCTTGGGCACAAGTGCTGGCTAGGCTTAAGGCCTGGGCACAAGTGCTGGCTAGGCTTAAGGCATGGGCACAAGTGCTGGCTAGGCATAAGGCAAGGGCACAAGTGCTGGCTAGGCATAAGGCATGGGCACAAGTGATGGCTAAGGCTTAAGGCATGGGCACAAGTGCTGGCTATGCTTAAGGCAACGGCACAAGTGCTGGCTATGCTTAAGGCAACGGCACAAGTGCTGGCTAGGCTTAAGGCATGGGCACAAGTGCTGGCTAAGGTTTAAGGCATGGGCACAAGTGCTGGCTAAGGCTGAAGGCATGGGCACAAGTGCTGGCTAAGGCTTAAGGCATGGGCATAAATGCTGGCTAAGGCTTAAGGCATGGGCACAAGTGCTGGCTAGGCTTAAGGCATGGGCACAAGTGCTGGCTAGGCTTAAGGCATACGGCTAACTCTTTGCATAAAGGGTTAGGCACCCATAGGGGTGAAGAGCTAGCTTTCACCCCTCTACTCTGTACTTGGACATTTAGGACTAGATCTTTGTTGTACAGTGCGGAGCCTCTCCATAACCCCATGCTCCAAGCGACCAGGCACTTCTTGTCTGTCCTCCGTAAATGGTTAATGCCTTCTTCCCCAATTACAGTCATGCATGCGCATTCAGACGGGACAAGAGCGAAGAGCGTAAAGCCTGCCCTGTGTGCATAACCATCATGTAACTAAAGACAGAAAAACAAACATGCAAGGGGCTCAAAAGTGCTGGCTAAGGCTTAAGGCATGGGCAAAAGTGCTGGCTAAGGCTTAAGGCATGGGCACAAGTGCTGGCTAAGGCTTAAGGCATGGGCACAAGTGCTGGCTAAGGCTTAAGGCATGGGCACAAGTGCTGGCTAAGGCTTAAGGCATGGGCACAAGTGCTGGCTAAGGCTTAAGGCATGGGCACAAGTGCTGGCTAGGCTTAAGGCATGGGCACAAGTGCTGGCTAGGCTTAAGGCAATGGCACAAGTGCTGGCTATGCTTAAGGCAACGGCACAAGTGCTGGCTAGGCTTAAGGCATGGGCACAAGTGCTGGCAAAGGCTTAAGACATGGGCACAAGTGCTGGCTAAGGCTTAAGGCATGGGCACAAGTGCTGGCTAAGGCTTAAGGCATGGGCACAAGTACTGTCTAGGCTTAAGGCATGGGCATAAGTGCTGGCTATGCTTAAGGCAACGGCACAAGTGCTGGCTATGCTTAAGGCAACGGCACAAGTGCTGGCTAGGCTTAAGGCATGGGCACAAGTGCTGGCTAAGGCTTAAGGCATGGACACAAGTGCTGGCTAGGCTTAAGGCCTGGGCACAAGTGCTGGCTAGGCTTAAGGCATGGGCACAAGTGCTGGCTAGGCATAAGGCAAGGGCACAAGTGCTGGCTAAGGCATAAGGCATGGGCACAAGTGCTGGCTATGCTTAAGGCAAAGGCACAAGTGCTGGCTATGCTTAAGGCAACGGCACAAGTGCTGGCTAGGCTTAAGGCATGGGCACAAGTGCTGGCTAAGGCTTAAGGCATGGGCACAAGTGCTGGCTAAGGCTTAAGGCATGGGCACAAGTGCTGGCTAAGGCTTAAGGCATGGGCACAAGTGCTGGCTAAGGCTTAAGGTATGGGGCACAAGTGCTGGCTAAGGTTTAAGGCATGGGCACAAGTGCTGGCTAAGGTTTAAGGCATGGGCACAAGTGCTGGCTAAGGCTGAAGGCATGGGCACAAGTGCTGGCTAAGGCTTAAGGCATGGGCATAAGTGCTGGCTAAGGCTTAAGGCATGGGCACAAGTGCTGGCTAGGCTTAAGGCATGGGCACAAGTGCTGGCTAGGCTTAAGGCATACGGCTAACTCTTTGCACTCTTTGCATAAAGGGTTAGGCACCCATAGGGGTGAAGAGCTAGCTTTCACCCCTCTACTCTGTACTTGGACATTTAGGACTAGATCCTTTGTTGTACAGTGCGGAGCCTCTCCATAACCCCATGCTCCAAGCGACCAGGCACTTCTTGTCTGTCCTCCGTAAATGGGTAATATGCCTTCTTCCCCAATTACAGTCGTGCATGCGCATTCAGACGGGACAAGAGCGAAGAGCGTAAAGCCTGCCCTGTGTGCATAACCATCATGTAACTAAAGACAGAAAAACAAACATGCAAGGGGCTCAAAAATGCTGGCTAAGGCTTAAGGCATGGGCAAAAGTGCTGGCTAAGGCTTAAGGCATGGGCACAAGTGCTGGCTAAGGCTTAAGGCATGGGCACAAGTGCTGGCTAAGGCTTAAGGCATGGGCACAAGTGCTGGCTAAGGCTTAAGGCATGGGCACAAGTGCTGGCTAAGGCTTAAGGCATGGGCACAAGTGCTGGCTAGGCTTAAGGCATACGGCTAACTCTTTGCACTCTTTGCATAAAGGGTTAGGCACCCATAGGGGTGAAGAGCTAGCTTTCACCCCTCTACTCTGTACTTGGACATTTAGGACTAGATCCTTTGTTGTACAGTGCGGAGCCTCTCCATAACCCCATGCTCCAAGCGACCAGGCACTTCTTGTCTGTCCTCCGTAAATGGGTAATGCCTTCTTCCCCAATTACAGTCGTGCATGCGCATTCAGACGGGACAAGAGCGAAGAGCGTAAAGCCTGCCCTGTGTGCATAACCATCATGTAACTAAAGACAGAAAAACAAACATGCAAGGGGCTCAAAAGTGCTGGCTAAGGCTTAAGGCATGGGCAAAAGTGCTGGCTAAGGCTTAAGGCATGGGCACAAGTGCTGGCTAAGGCTTAAGGCATGGGCACAAGTGCTGGCTAAGGCTTAAGGCATGGGCACAAGTGCTGGCTAAGGCTTAAGGCATGGGCACAAGTGCTGGCTAAGGCTTAAGGCATGGGCACAAGTGCTGGCTAAGGCTTAAGGCATGGGCACAAGTGCTGGCTAGGCTTAAGGAATGGGCACAAGTGCTGGCTAGGCATAAGGCATGGGCACAAGTGCTGGCTAGGCATAAGGCATGGGCACAAGTGCTGGCTAAGGCTTAAGGCATGGGCACAAGTGCTGGCTAAGGCTTAAGGCATGGGCACAAGTGCTGGCTAAGGCTTAAGGCATGGGCACAAGTGCTGGCTATGCTTAAGGCAACGGCACAAGTGCTGGCTAGGCTTAAGGCATGGGCACAAGTGCTGGCTAAGGCTTAAGGCATGGGCACAAGTGCTGGCTAAGGCTTAAGGCATGGGCACAAGTGCTGGCTAAGGCTTAAGGTATGGGCACAAGTGCTGGCTAAGGTTTAAGGCATGGGCACAAGTGCTGGCTAAGGTTTAAGGCATGGGCACAAGTGCTGGCTAAGGCTGAAGGCATGGGCACAAGTGCTGGCTAAGGCTTAAGGCATGGGCATAAGTGCTGGCTAAGGCTTAAGGCATGGGCACAAGTGCTGGCTAGGCTTAAGGCATGGGCACAAGTGCTGGCTAGGCTTAAGGCATACGGCTAACTCTTTGCACTCTTTGCATAAAGGGTTAGGCACCCATAGGGGTGAAGAGCTAGCTTTCACCCCTCTACTCTGTACTTGGACATTTAGGACTAGATCCTTTGTTGTACAGTGCGGAGCCTCTCCATAACCCCATGCTCCAAGCGACCAGGCACTTCTTGTCTGTCCTCCGTAAATGGGTAATGCCTTCTTCCCCAATTACAGTCGTGCATGCGCATTCAGACGGGACAAGAGCGAAGAGCGTAAAGCCTGCCCTGTGTGCATAACCATCATGTAACTAAAGACAGAAAAACAAACATGCAAGGGGCTCAAAAATGCTGGCTAAGGCTTAAGGCATGGGCAAAAGTGCTGGCTAAGGCTTAAGGCATGGGCACAAGTGCTGGCTAAGGCTTAAGGCATGGGCACAAGTGCTGGCTAAGGCTTAAGGCATGGGCACAAGTGCTGGCTAAGGCTTAAGGCATGGGCACAAGTGCTGGCTAAGGCTTAAGGCATGGGCACAAGTGCTGGCTAGGCTTAAGGCATACGGCTAACTCTTTGCACTCTTTGCATAAAGGGTTAGGCACCCATAGGGGTGAAGAGCTAGCTTTCACCCCTCTACTCTGTACTTGGACATTTAGGACTAGATCCTTTGTTGTACAGTGCGGAGCCTCTCCATAACCCCATGCTCCAAGCGACCAGGCACTTCTTGTCTGTCCTCCGTAAATGGGTAATGCCTTCTTCCCCAATTACAGTCGTGCATGCGCATTCAGACGGGACAAGAGCGAAGAGCGTAAAGCCTGCCCTGTGTGCATAACCATCATGTAACTAAAGACAGAAAAACAAACATGCAAGGGGCTCAAAAGTGCTGGCTAAGGCTTAAGGCATGGGCAAAAGTGCTGGCTAAGGCTTAAGGCATGGGCACAAGTGCTGGCTAAGGCTTAAGGCATGGGCACAAGTGCTGGCTAAGGCTTAAGGCATGGGCACAAGTGCTGGCTAAGGCTTAAGGCATGGGCACAAGTGCTGGCTAAGGCTTAAGGCATGGGCACAAGTGCTGGCTAAGGCTTAAGGCATGGGCACAAGTGCTGGCTAGGCTTAAGGAATGGGCACAAGTGCTGGCTAGGCATAAGGCATGGGCACAAGTGCTGGCTAGGCATAAGGCATGGGCACAAGTGCTGGCTAAGGCTTAAGGCATGGGCACAAGTGCTGGCTAAGGCTTAAGGCATGGGCACAAGTGCTGGCTAAGGCTTAAGGCATGGGCACAAGTGCTGGCTATGCTTAAGGCAACGGCACAAGTGCTGGCTAGGCTTAAGGCATGGGCACAAGTGCTGGCTAAGGCTTAAGGCATGGGCACAAGTGCTGGCTAAGGCTTAAGGCATGGGCACAAGTGCTGGCTAAGGCTTAAGGCATGGGCACAAGTGCTGGCTAAGGCTTAAGGCATGGGCACAAGTGCTGGCTAGGCTTAAGGCCTGGGCACAAGTGCTGGCTAGGCTTAAGGCATGGGCACAAGTGCTGGCTAGGCATAAGGCAAGGGCACAAGTGCTGGCTAAGGCTTAAGGCATGGGCACAAGTGCTGGCTAGGCATAAGGCATGGGCACAAGTGCTGGCTAGGCATAAGGCATGGGCACAAGTGCTGGCTAGACATAAGGCATGGGCACAAGTGATGGCTAGGCATAAGGCATGGGCACAAGTGCTGGCTAGGCATAAGACATGGGCACAAGTGCTGGCTAAGGTTTAAGGCATGGGCACAAGTGCTGGCTAAGGCTTAAGGCATGGGCACAAGTGCTGGCTAAGGCTTAAGGCATGGGCACAAGTGCTGGCTAAGGCTTAAGGCATGGGCACAAGTGCTGGCTAAGGCTTAAGGCATGGGCACAAGTGCTGGCTAAGGCTTAAGGCATGGGCACAAGTGCTGGCTAGGCATAAGGCATGGGCACAAGTGCTGGCTAGGCATAAGGCATGGGCACAAGTGCTGTCTAGGCATAAGGCATGGGCACAAGAGCTGGCTAAGGCTTAAGGCATGGGCACAAGTGCTGGCTAAGGCTTAAGGCATGGGCACAAGTGCTGGCTAAGGCTTAAGGCATGGGCACAAGTGCTGGCTAAGGCTTAAGGCATGGGCACAAGTACTGGCTAGGCTTAAGGCATGGGCACAAGTGCTGGCTATGCTTAAGGCAACGGCACAAGTGCTGGCTATGCTTAAGGCAACGGCACAAGTGCTGGCTAGGCATAAGGCATGGGCACAAGTGCTGGCTAGGCTTAAGGCATGGGCACAAATGCTGGCTATGCTTAAGGCAACGGCACAAGTGCTGGCTATGCTTAAGGCAACGGCACAAGTGCTGGCTAGGCTTAAGGCATGGGCACAAGTGCTGGCAAAGGCTTAAGACATGGGCACAAGTGCTGGCTAAGGCTTAAGGCATGGGCACAAGTGCTGGCTAAGGCTTAAGGCATGGGCACAAGTACTGTCTAGGCTTAAGGCATGGGCATAAGTGCTGGCTATGCTTAAGGCAACGGCACAAGTGCTGGCTATGCTTAAGGCAACGGCACAAGTGCTGGCTAGGCTTAAGGCATGGGCACAAGTGCTGGCTAAGGCTTAAGGCATGGGCACAAGTGCTGGCTAGGCTTAAGGCCTGGGCACAAGTGCTGGCTAGGCTTAAGGCATGGGCACAAGTGCTGGCTAGGCATAAGGCAAGGGCACAAGTGCTGGCTAAGGCATAAGGCATGGGCACAAGTGCTGGCTATGCTTAAGGCAAAGGCACAAGTGCTGGCTATGCTTAAGGCAACGGCACAAGTGCTGGCTAGGCTTAAGGCATGGGCACAAGTGCTGGCTAAGGCTTAAGGCATGGGCACAAGTGCTGGCTAAGGCTTAAGGCATGGGCACAAGTGCTGGCTAAGGCTTAAGGTATGGGCACAAGTGCTGGCTAAGGTTTAAGGCATGGGCACAAGTGCTGGCTAAGGTTTAAGGCATGGGCACAAGTGCTGGCTAAGGCTGAAGGCATGGGCACAAGTGCTGGCTAGGCTTAAGGCATGGGCACAAGTGCTGGCTAGGCTTAAGGCATACGGCTAACTCTTTGCACTCTTTGCATAAAGGGTTAGGCACCCATAGGGGTGAAGAGCTAGCTTTCACCCCTCTACTCTGTACTTGGACATTTAGGACTAGATCCTTTGTTGTACAGTGCGGAGCCTCTCCATAACCCCATGCTCCAAGCGACCAGGCACTTCTTGTCTGTCCTCCGTAAATGGGTAATGCCTTCTTCCCCAATTACAGTCGTGCATGCGCATTCAGACGGGACAAGAGCGAAGAGCGTAAAGCCTGCCCTGTGTGCATAACCATCATGTAACTAAAGACAGAAAAACAAACATGCAAGGGGCTCAAAAGTGCTGGCTAAGGCTTAAGGCATGGGCAAAAGTGCTGGCTAAGGCTTAAGGCATGGGCACAAGTGCTGGCTAAGGCTTAAGGCATGGGCACAAGTGCTGGCTAAGGCTTAAGGCATGGGCACAAGTGCTGGCTAAGGCTTAAGGCATGGGCACAAGTGCTGGCTAAGGCTTAAGGCATGGGCACAAGTGCTGGCTAGGCTTAAGGCATACGGCTAACTCTTTGCACTCTTTGCATAAAGGGTTAGGCACCCATAGGGGTGAAGAGCTAGCTTTCACCCCTCTACTCTGTACTTGGACATTTAGGACTAGATCCTTTGTTGTACAGTGCGGAGCCTCTCCATAACCCCATGCTCCAAGCGACCAGGCACTTCTTGTCTGTCCTCCGTAAATGGGTAATGCCTTCTTCCCCAATTACAGTCGTGCATGCGCAT
The DNA here is from genome assembly GCF_032444005.1 of Ranitomeya imitator. Taxonomy (NCBI): domain Eukaryota; kingdom Metazoa; phylum Chordata; class Amphibia; order Anura; family Dendrobatidae; genus Ranitomeya; species Ranitomeya imitator. Next base: position 8,962 of record NW_027194201.1, read on the forward strand.
TCAGACGGGACAAGAGCGAAGAGCGTAAAGCCTGCCCTGTGTGCATAACCATCATGTAACTAAAGACAGAAAAACAAACATGCAAGGGGCTCAAAAGTGCTGGCTAAGGCTTAAGGCATGGGCAAAAGTGCTGGCTAAGGCTTAAGGCATGGGCACAAGTGCTGGCTAAGGCTTAAGGCATGGGCACAAGTGCTGGCTAAGGCTTAAGGCATGGGCACAAGTGCTGGCTAAGGCTTAAGGCATGGGCACAAGTGCTGGCTAAGGCTTAAGGCATGGGCACAAGTGCTGGCTAAGGCTTAAGGCATGGGCACAAGTGCTGGCTAGGCTTAAGGAATGGGCACAAGTGCTAACTAGGCATAAGGCATGGGCACAAGTGCTGGCTAGGCATAAGGCATGGGCACAAGTGCTGGCTAAGGCTTAAGGCATGGGCACAAGTGCTGGCTAAGGCTTAAGGCATGGGCACAAGTGCTGGCTAAGGCTTAAGGCATGGGCACAAGTGCTGGCTATGCTTAAGGCAACCGCACAAGTGCTGGCTAGGCTTAAGGCATGGGCACAAGTGCTGGCTAAGGCTTAAGGCATGGGCACAAGTGCTGGCTAAGGCTTAAGGCATGGGCACAAGTGCTGGCTAAGGCTTAAGGCATGGGCACAAGTGCTGGCTAAGGCTTAAGGCATGGGCACAAGTGCTGGCTAAGGCTTAAGGCATGGGCACAAGTGCTGGCTAAGGCTTAAGGCATGGGCACAAGTGCTGGCTAAGGCTTAAGGCATGGGCACAAGTGCTGGCTAAGGCTTAAGGCCTGGGCACAAGTGCTGGCTAGGCTTAAGGCCTGGGCACAAGTGCTGGCTAGGCTTAAGGCATGGGCACAAGTGCTGGCTAGGCATAAGGCAAGGGCACAAGTGCTGGCTAAGGCTTAAGGCATGGGCACAAGTGCTGGCTATGCTTAAGGCAATGGCACAATTGCTGGCTATGCTTAAGGCAACGGCACAAGTGCTGGCTAAGGCTTAAGGCATGGGCACAAGTGCTGGCTAAGGCTTAAGGCATGGGCACAAGTGCTGGCTAGGCATAAGGCATGGGCACAAGTGCTGGCTAGGCATAAGGCATAGGCACAAGTGCTGGCTAGCCATAAGGCATGGGCACAAGTGCTGGCTAAGGCTTAAGGCATGGGCACAAGTGCTGGCTAAGGCTTAAGGCATGGGCACAAGTGCTGGCTAAGGCTTAAGGCATGGGCACAAGTGCTGGCTAAGGCTTAAGGCATGGGCACAAGTGCTGGCTAAGGCTTAAGGCATGGGCACAAGTACTGGCTAGGCTTAAGGCATGGGCACTAGTGCTGGCTATGCTTAAGGCAACGGCACAAGTGCTTGCTATGCTTAAGGCAACGGCACAAGTGCTGGCTAGGCTTAAGGCATGGGCACAAGTGCTGGCTAGGCTTAAGGCATGAGCACAAGTGCTGGCTAGGCATAAGGCATGGGCACAAGTGCTGGCTAGGCATAAGGCATGGGCACAAGTGCTGGCTAAGGCTTAAGGCATGGGCACCAGTGCTGGCTAAGGCTTAAGGCATGGGCACAAGTGCTGGCTAAGGCTTAAGGCATGGGCACAAGTGCTGGCTAAGGCTTAAGTCATGGGCACAAGTACTGGCTAGACTTAAGGCATGGGCAGAAGTGCTGCCTAAGGATTAAGGCAACGGCACAAGTGCTGGTTAGGCTTAAGGCAACGGCACAAGTGATGGCTAGGCTTAAGGCATGGGCACAAGAGATGGCTAGGCTTAAGGCATGGGTACAAGTGCTGGCTAGGCATAAGGCATGGGCACAAGTGCTGGCTAGGCTTAAGGCATGGGCACAAGTGCTGGCTAAGGCTTAAGGCATGGGCACAAGTGCTGGCTAAGGCTTAAGGCATGGGCACAAGTGCTGGCTAAGGCTTAAGGCCTTGGCACAAGTGCTGGCTAGCCTTAAGGCCTGGTCACAAGTGCTGGCTAGGCTTAAGGCATGGGCACAAGTGCTGGCTAGGCATAAGGCAAGGGCACAAGTGCTGGCTAAGGCTTAAGGCATGGGCACAAGTGCTGGCTATGGTTAAGGCAACGGCACAAGTGCTGGCTATGCTTAAGGCAACGGCACAAGTGCTGGCTAGGCTTAAGGCATGGGCACAAGTGCTGGCTAAGGCTTAAGGCATGGGCACAAGTGCTGGCTAAGGCTTAAGGCATGGGCACAAGTGCTGGCTAAGGCTTAATGCATGGGCACAAGTGCTGGCTAAGGCTTAAGGTATGGGCACAAGTGCTGGTTAAGGTTTAAGGCATGGGCACAAGTGCTGGCTAAGGTTTAAGGCATGGGCACAAGTGCTGGCTAAGGCTTAAGGCATGGGCACAAGTGCTGGCTAAGGCTTAAGGCATGGGCACAAGTACTGGCTAGGCTTAAGGCATGGGCAGAAGTGCTGCCTAAGGCTTAAGGCAACGGCACAAGTGCTGGTTAGGCTTAAGGCAACGGCACAAGTGATGGCTAGGCTTAAGGCATGGGCACAAGAGATGGCTAGGCTTAAGGCATGGGTACAAGTGCTGGCTAGGCATAAGGCATGGGCACAAGTGCTGGCTAAGGCTTAAGGCATGGGCACAAGTGCTGGCTAAGGCTTAAGGCATGGGCACAAGTGCTGGCTAAGGCTTAAGGCTTGGGCACAAGTGCTGGCTAGGCTTAAGGCCTGGGCACAAGTGCTGGCTAGGCTTAAGGCATGGGCACAAGTGCTGGCTAGGCATAAGGCAAGGGCACAAGTGCTGGCTAGGCATAAGGCATGGGCACAAGTGATGGCTAAGGCTTAAGGCATGGGCACAAGTGCTGGCTATGCTTAAGGCAACGGCACAAGTGCTGGCTATGCTTAAGGCAACGGCACAAGTGCTGGCTAGGCTTAAGGCATGGGCACAAGTGCTGGCTAAGGTTTAAGGCATGGGCACAAGTGCTGGCTAAGGCTGAAGGCATGGGCACAAGTGCTGGCTAAGGCTTAAGGCATGGGCATAAATGCTGGCTAAGGCTTAAGGCATGGGCACAAGTGCTGGCTAGGCTTAAGGCATGGGCACAAGTGCTGGCTAGGCTTAAGGCATACGGCTAACTCTTTGCATAAAGGGTTAGGCACCCATAGGGGTGAAGAGCTAGCTTTCACCCCTCTACTCTGTACTTGGACATTTAGGACTAGATCTTTGTTGTACAGTGCGGAGCCTCTCCATAACCCCATGCTCCAAGCGACCAGGCACTTCTTGTCTGTCCTCCGTAAATGGTTAATGCCTTCTTCCCCAATTACAGTCATGCATGCGCATTCAGACGGGACAAGAGCGAAGAGCGTAAAGCCTGCCCTGTGTGCATAACCATCATGTAACTAAAGACAGAAAAACAAACATGCAAGGGGCTCAAAAGTGCTGGCTAAGGCTTAAGGCATGGGCAAAAGTGCTGGCTAAGGCTTAAGGCATGGGCACAAGTGCTGGCTAAGGCTTAAGGCATGGGCACAAGTGCTGGCTAAGGCTTAAGGCATGGGCACAAGTGCTGGCTAAGGCTTAAGGCATGGGCACAAGTGCTGGCTAAGGCTTAAGGCATGGGCACAAGTGCTGGCTAGGCTTAAGGCATGGGCACAAGTGCTGGCTAGGCTTAAGGCAATGGCACAAGTGCTGGCTATGCTTAAGGCAACGGCACAAGTGCTGGCTAGGCTTAAGGCATGGGCACAAGTGCTGGCAAAGGCTTAAGACATGGGCACAAGTGCTGGCTAAGGCTTAAGGCATGGGCACAAGTGCTGGCTAAGGCTTAAGGCATGGGCACAAGTACTGTCTAGGCTTAAGGCATGGGCATAAGTGCTGGCTATGCTTAAGGCAACGGCACAAGTGCTGGCTATGCTTAAGGCAACGGCACAAGTGCTGGCTAGGCTTAAGGCATGGGCACAAGTGATGGCTAAGGCTTAAGGCATGGGCACAAGTGCTGGCTATGCTTAAGGCAACGGCACAAGTGCTGGCTATGCTTAAGGCAACGGCACAAGTGCTGGCTAGGCTTAAGGCATGGGCACAAGTGCTGGCTAAGGTTTAAGGCATGGGCACAAGTGCTGGCTAAGGCTGAAGGCATGGGCACAAGTGCTGGCTAAGGCTTAAGGCATGGGCATAAATGCTGGCTAAGGCTTAAGGCATGGGCACAAGTGCTGGCTAGGCTTAAGGCATGGGCACAAGTGCTGGCTAGGCTTAAGGCATACGGCTAACTCTTTGCATAAAGGGTTAGGCACCCATAGGGGTGAAGAGCTAGCTTTCACCCCTCTACTCTGTACTTGGACATTTAGGACTAGATCTTTGTTGTACAGTGCGGAGCCTCTCCATAACCCCATGCTCCAAGCGACCAGGCACTTCTTGTCTGTCCTCCGTAAATGGTTAATGCCTTCTTCCCCAATTACAGTCATGCATGCGCATTCAGACGGGACAAGAGCGAAGAGCGTAAAGCCTGCCCTGTGTGCATAACCATCATGTAACTAAAGACAGAAAAACAAACATGCAAGGGGCTCAAAAGTGCTGGCTAAGGCTTAAGGCATGGGCAAAAGTGCTGGCTAAGGCTTAAGGCATGGGCACAAGTGCTGGCTAAGGCTTAAGGCATGGGCACAAGTGCTGGCTAAGGCTTAAGGCATGGGCACAAGTGCTGGCTAAGGCTTAAGGCATGGGCACAAGTGCTGGCTAAGGCTTAAGGCATGGGCACAAGTGCTGGCTAGGCTTAAGGCATGGGCACAAGTGCTGGCTAGGCTTAAGGCAATGGCACAAGTGCTGGCTATGCTTAAGGCAACGGCACAAGTGCTGGCTAGGCTTAAGGCATGGGCACAAGTGCTGGCAAAGGCTTAAGACATGGGCACAAGTGCTGGCTAAGGCTTAAGGCATGGGCACAAGTGCTGGCTAAGGCTTAAGGCATGGGCACAAGTACTGTCTAGGCTTAAGGCATGGGCATAAGTGCTGGCTATGCTTAAGGCAACGGCACAAGTGCTGGCTATGCTTAAGGCAACGGCACAAGTGCTGGCTAGGCTTAAGGCATGGGCACAAGTGCTGGCTAAGGCTTAAGGCATGGACACAAGTGCTGGCTAGGCTTAAGGCCTGGGCACAAGTGCTGGCTAGGCTTAAGGCATGGGCACAAGTGCTGGCTAGGCATAAGGCAAGGGCACAAGTGCTGGCTAAGGCATAAGGCATGGGCACAAGTGCTGGCTATGCTTAAGGCAAAGGCACAAGTGCTGGCTATGCTTAAGGCAACGGCACAAGTGCTGGCTAGGCTTAAGGCATGGGCACAAGTGCTGGCTAAGGCTTAAGGCATGGGCACAAGTGCTGGCTAAGGCTTAAGGCATGGGCACAAGTGCTGGCTAAGGCTTAAGGCATGGGCACAAGTGCTGGCTAAGGCTTAAGGTATGGGCACAAGTGCTGGCTAAGGTTTAAGGCATGGGCACAAGTGCTGGCTAAGGTTTAAGGCATGGGCACAAGTGCTGGCTAAGGCTGAAGGCATGGGCACAAGTGCTGGCTAAGGCTTAAGGCATGGGCATAAGTGCTGGCTAAGGCTTAAGGCATGGGCACAAGTGCTGGCTAGGCTTAAGGCATGGGCACAAGTGCTGGCTAGGCTTAAGGCATACGGCTAACTCTTTGCACTCTTTGCATAAAGGGTTAGGCACCCATAGGGGTGAAGAGCTAGCTTTCACCCCTCTACTCTGTACTTGGACATTTAGGACTAGATCCTTTGTTGTACAGTGCGGAGCCTCTCCATAACCCCATGCTCCAAGCGACCAGGCACTTCTTGTCTGTCCTCCGTAAATGGGTAATGCCTTCTTCCCCAATTACAGTCGTGCATGCGCATTCAGACGGGACAAGAGCGAAGAGCGTAAAGCCTGCCCTGTGTGCATAACCATCATGTAACTAAAGACAGAAAAACAAACATGCAAGGGGCTCAAAAATGCTGGCTAAGGCTTAAGGCATGGGCAAAAGTGCTGGCTAAGGCTTAAGGCATGGGCACAAGTGCTGGCTAAGGCTTAAGGCATGGGCACAAGTGCTGGCTAAGGCTTAAGGCATGGGCACAAGTGCTGGCTAAGGCTTAAGGCATGGGCACAAGTGCTGGCTAAGGCTTAAGGCATGGGCACAAGTGCTGGCTAGGCTTAAGGCATACGGCTAACTCTTTGCACTCTTTGCATAAAGGGTTAGGCACCCATAGGGGTGAAGAGCTAGCTTTCACCCCTCTACTCTGTACTTGGACATTTAGGACTAGATCCTTTGTTGTACAGTGCGGAGCCTCTCCATAACCCCATGCTCCAAGCGACCAGGCACTTCTTGTCTGTCCTCCGTAAATGGGTAATGCCTTCTTCCCCAATTACAGTCGTGCATGCGCATTCAGACGGGACAAGAGCGAAGAGCGTAAAGCCTGCCCTGTGTGCATAACCATCATGTAACTAAAGACAGAAAAACAAACATGCAAGGGGCTCAAAAGTGCTGGCTAAGGCTTAAGGCATGGGCAAAAGTGCTGGCTAAGGCTTAAGGCATGGGCACAAGTGCTGGCTAAGGCTTAAGGCATGGGCACAAGTGCTGGCTAAGGCTTAAGGCATGGGCACAAGTGCTGGCTAAGGCTTAAGGCATGGGCACAAGTGCTGGCTAAGGCTTAAGGCATGGGCACAAGTGCTGGCTAAGGCTTAAGGCATGGGCACAAGTGCTGGCTAGGCTTAAGGAATGGGCACAAGTGCTGGCTAGGCATAAGGCATGGGCACAAGTGCTGGCTAGGCATAAGGCATGGGCACAAGTGCTGGCTAAGGCTTAAGGCATGGGCACAAGTGCTGGCTAAGGCTTAAGGCATGGGCACAAGTGCTGGCTAAGGCTTAAGGCATGGGCACAAGTGCTGGCTATGCTTAAGGCAACGGCACAAGTGCTGGCTAGGCTTAAGGCATGGGCACAAGTGCTGGCTAAGGCTTAAGGCATGGGCACAAGTGCTGGCTAAGGCTTAAGGCATGGGCACAAGTGCTGGCTAAGGCTTAAGGCATGGGCACAAGTGCTGGCTAAGGCTTAAGGCATGGGCACAAGTGCTGGCTAAGGCTTAAGGCATGGGCACAAGTGCTGGCTAAGGCTTAAGGCATGGGCACAAGTGCTGGCTAAGGCTTAAGGCATGGGCACAAGTGCTGGCTAAGGCTTAAGGCCTGGGCACAAGTGCTGGCTAGGCTTAAGGCCTGGGCACAAGTGCTGGCTAGGCTTAAGGCATGGGCACAAGTGCTGGCTAGGCATAAGGCAAGGGCACAAGTGCTGGCTAAGGCTTAAGGCATGGGCACAAGTGCTGGCTAGGCATAAGGCATGGGCACAAGTGCTGGCTAGGCATAAGGCATGGGCACAAGTGCTGGCTAGACATAAGGCATGGGCACAAGTGATGGCTAGGCATAAGGCATGGGCACAAGTGCTGGCTAGGCATAAGACATGGGCACAAGTGCTGGCTAAGGTTTAAGGCATGGGCACAAGTGCTGGCTAAGGCTTAAGGCATGGGCACAAGTGCTGGCTAAGGCTTAAGGCATGGGCACAAGTGCTGGCTAAGGCTTAAGGCATGGGCACAAGTGCTGGCTATGCTTAAGGCAACGGCACAAGTGCTGGCTAGGCTTAAGGCATGGGCACAAGTGCTGGCTAAGGCTTAAGGCATGGGCACAAGTGCTGGCTAAGGCTTAAGGCATGGGCACAAGTGCTGGCTAAGGCTTAAGGCATGGGCACAAGTGCTGGCTAAGGCTTAAGGCATGGGCACAAGTGCTGGCTAAGGCTTAAGGCATGGGCACAAGTGCTGGCTAAGGCTTAAGGCATGGGCACAAGTGCTGGCTAAGGCTTAAGGCATGGGCACAAGTGCTGGCTAAGGCTTAAGGCCTGGGCACAAGTGCTGGCTAGGCTTAAGGCCTGGGCACAAGTGCTGGCTAGGCTTAAGGCATGGGCACAAGTGCTGGCTAGGCATAAGGCAAGGGCACAAGTGCTGGCTAAGGCTTAAGGCATGGGCACAAGTGCTGGCTATGCTTAAGGCAATGGCACAATTGCTGGCTATGCTTAAGGCAACGGCACAAGTGCTGGCTAAGGCTTAAGGCATGGGCACAAGTGCTGGCTAAGGCTTAAGGCATGGGCACAAGTGCTGGCTAGGCATAAGGCATGGGCACAAGTGCTGGCTAGGCATAAGGCATAGGCACAAGTGCTGGCTAGCCATAAGGCATGGGCACAAGTGCTGGCTAAGGCTTAAGGCATGGGCACAAGTGCTGGCTAAGGCTTAAGGCATGGGCACAAGTGCTGGCTAAGGCTTAAGGCATGGGCACAAGTGCTGGCTAAGGCTTAAGGCATGGGCACAAGTACTGGCTAGGCTTAAGGCATGGGCACTAGTGCTGGCTATGCTTAAGGCAACGGCACAAGTGCTTGCTATGCTTAAGGCAACGGCACAAGTGCTGGCTAGGCTTAAGGCATGGGCACAAGTGCTGGCTAGGCTTAAGGCATGAGCACAAGTGCTGGCTAGGCATAAGGCATGGGCACAAGTGCTGGCTAGGCATAAGGCATGGGCACAAGTGCTGGCTAAGGCTTAAGGCATGGGCACCAGTGCTGGCTAAGGCTTAAGGCATGGGCACAAGTGCTGGCTAAGGCTTAAGGCATGGGCACAAGTGCTGGCTAAGGCTTAAGTCATGGGCACAAGTACTGGCTAGACTTAAGGCATGGGCAGAAGTGCTGCCTAAGGATTAAGGCAACGGCACAAGTGCTGGTTAGGCTTAAGGCAACGGCACAAGTGATGGCTAGGCTTAAGGCATGGGCACAAGAGATGGCTAGGCTTAAGGCATGGGTACAAGTGCTGGCTAGGCATAAGGCATGGGCACAAGTGCTGGCTAGGCTTAAGGCATGGGCACAAGTGCTGGCTAAGGCTTAAGGCATGGGCACAAGTGCTGGCTAAGGCTTAAGGCATGGGCACAAGTGCTGGCTAAGGCTTAAGGCCTTGGCACAAGTGCTGGCTAGCCTTAAGGCCTGGTCACAAGTGCTGGCTAGGCTTAAGGCATGGGCACAAGTGCTGGCTAGGCATAAGGCAAGGGCACAAGTGCTGGCTAAGGCTTAAGGCATGGGCACAAGTGCTGGCTATGGTTAAGGCAATGGCACAAGTGCTGGCTATGCTTAAGGCAACGGCACAAGTGCTGGCTAGGCTTAAGGCATGGGCACAAGTGCTGGCTAAGGCTTAAGGCATGGGCACAAGTGCTGGCTAAGGCTTAAGGCATGGGCACAAGTGCTGGCTAAGGCTTAATGCATGGGCACAAGTGCTGGCTAAGGCTTAAGGTATGGGCACAAGTGCTGGTTAAGGTTTAAGGCATGGGCACAAGTGCTGGCTAAGGTTTAAGGCATGGGCACAAGTGCTGGCTAAGGCTTAAGGCATGGGCACAAGTGCTGGCTAAGGCTTAAGGCATGGGCACAAGTACTGGCTAGGCTTAAGGCATGGGCAGAAGTGCTGCCTAAGGCTTAAGGCAACGGCACAAGTGCTGGTTAGGCTTAAGGCAACGGCACAAGTGATGGCTAGGCTTAAGGCATGGGCACAAGAGATGGCTAGGCTTAAGGCATGGGTACAAGTGCTGGCTAGGCATAAGGCATGGGCACAAGTGCTGGCTAAGGCTTAAGGCATGGGCACAAGTGCTGGCTAAGGCTTAAGGCATGGGCACAAGTGCTGGCTAAGGCTTAAGGCTTGGGCACAAGTGCTGGCTAGGCTTAAGGCCTGGGCACAAGTGCTGGCTAGGCTTAAGGCATGGGCACAAGTGCTGGCTAGGCATAAGGCAAGGGCACAAGTGCTGGCTAGGCATAAGGCATGGGCACAAGTGATGGCTAAGGCTTAAGGCATGGGCACAAGTGCTGGCTATGCTTAAGGCAACGGCACAAGTGCTGGCTATGCTTAAGGCAACGGCACAAGTGCTGGCTAGGCTTAAGGCATGGGCACAAGTGCTGGCTAAGGTTTAAGGCATGGGCACAAGTGCTGGCTAAGGCTGAAGGCATGGGCACAAGTGCTGGCTAAGGCTTAAGGCATGGGCATAAATGCTGGCTAAGGCTTAAGGCATGGGCACAAGTGCTGGCTAGGCTTAAGGCATGGGCACAAGTGCTGGCTAGGCTTAAGGCATACGGCTAACTCTTTGCATAAAGGGTTAGGCACCCATAGGGGTGAAGAGCTAGCTTTCACCCCTCTACTCTGTACTTGGACATTTAGGACTAGATCTTTGTTGTACAGTGCGGAGCCTCTCCATAACCCCATGCTCCAAGCGACCAGGCACTTCTTGTCTGTCCTCCGTAAATGGTTAATGCCTTCTTCCCCAATTACAGTCATGCATGCGCATTCAGACGGGACAAGAGCGAAGAGCGTAAAGCCTGCCCTGTGTGCATAACCATCATGTAACTAAAGACAGAAAAACAAACATGCAAGGGGCTCAAAAGTGCTGGCTAAGGCTTAAGGCATGGGCAAAAGTGCTGGCTAAGGCTTAAGGCATGGGCACAAGTGCTGGCTAAGGCTTAAGGCATGGGCACAAGTGCTGGCTAAGGCTTAAGGCATGGGCACAAGTGCTGGCTAAGGCTTAAGGCATGGGCACAAGTGCTGGCTAAGGCTTAAGGCATGGGCACAAGTGCTGGCTAGGCTTAAGGCATGGGCACAAGTGCTGGCTAGGCTTAAGGCAATGGCACAAGTGCTGGCTATGCTTAAGGCAACGGCACAAGTGCTGGCTAGGCTTAAGGCATGGGCACAAGTGCTGGCAAAGGCTTAAGACATGGGCACAAGTGCTGGCTAAGGCTTAAGGCATGGGCACAAGTGCTGGCTAAGGCTTAAGGCATGGGCACAAGTACTGTCTAGGCTTAAGGCATGGGCATAAGTGCTGGCTATGCTTAAGGCAACGGCACAAGTGCTGGCTATGCTTAAGGCAACGGCACAAGTGCTGGCTAGGCTTAAGGCATGGGCACAAGTGATGGCTAAGGCTTAAGGCATGGGCACAAGTGCTGGCTATGCTTAAGGCAACGGCACAAGTGCTGGCTATGCTTAAGGCAACGGCACAAGTGCTGGCTAGGCTTAAGGCATGGGCACAAGTGCTGGCTAAGGTTTAAGGCATGGGCACAAGTGCTGGCTAAGGCTGAAGGCATGGGCACAAGTGCTGGCTAAGGCTTAAGGCATGGGCATAAATGCTGGCTAAGGCTTAAGGCATGGGCACAAGTGCTGGCTAGGCTTAAGGCATGGGCACAAGTGCTGGCTAGGCTTAAGGCATACGGCTAACTCTTTGCATAAAGGGTTAGGCACCCATAGGGGTGAAGAGCTAGCTTTCACCCCTCTACTCTGTACTTGGACATTTAGGACTAGATCTTTGTTGTACAGTGCGGAGCCTCTCCATAACCCCATGCTCCAAGCGACCAGGCACTTCTTGTCTGTCCTCCGTAAATGGTTAATGCCTTCTTCCCCAATTACAGTCATGCATGCGCATTCAGACGGGACAAGAGCGAAGAGCGTAAAGCCTGCCCTGTGTGCATAACCATCATGTAACTAAAGACAGAAAAACAAACATGCAAGGGGCTCAAAAGTGCTGGCTAAGGCTTAAGGCATGGGCAAAAGTGCTGGCTAAGGCTTAAGGCATGGGCACAAGTGCTGGCTAAGGCTTAAGGCATGGGCACAAGTGCTGGCTAAGGCTTAAGGCATGGGCACAAGTGCTGGCTAAGGCTTAAGGCATGGGCACAAGTGCTGGCTAAGGCTTAAGGCATGGGCACAAGTGCTGGCTAGGCTTAAGGCATGGGCACAAGTGCTGGCTAGGCTTAAGGCAATGGCACAAGTGCTGGCTATGCTTAAGGCAACGGCACAAGTGCTGGCTAGGCTTAAGGCATGGGCACAAGTGCTGGCAAAGGCTTAAGACATGGGCACAAGTGCTGGCTAAGGCTTAAGGCATGGGCACAAGTGCTGGCTAAGGCTTAAGGCATGGGCACAAGTACTGTCTAGGCTTAAGGCATGGGCATAAGTGCTGGCTATGCTTAAGGCAACGGCACAAGTGCTGGCTATGCTTAAGGCAACGGCACAAGTGCTGGCTAGGCTTAAGGCATGGGCACAAGTGCTGGCTAAGGCTTAAGGCATGGACACAAGTGCTGGCTAGGCTTAAGGCCTGGGCACAAGTGCTGGCTAGGCTTAAGGCATGGGCACAAGTGCTGGCTAGGCATAAGGCAAGGGCACAAGTGCTGGCTAAGGCATAAGGCATGGGCACAAGTGCTGGCTATGCTTAAGGCAAAGGCACAAGTGCTGGCTATGCTTAAGGCAACGGCACAAGTGCTGGCTAGGCTTAAGGCATGGGCACAAGTGCTGGCTAAGGCTTAAGGCATGGGCACAAGTGCTGGCTAAGGCTTAAGGCATGGGCACAAGTGCTGGCTAAGGCTTAAGGCATGGGCACAAGTGCTGGCTAAGGCTTAAGGTATGGGCACAAGTGCTGGCTAAGGTTTAAGGCATGGGCACAAGTGCTGGCTAAGGTTTAAGGCATGGGCACAAGTGCTGGCTAAGGCTGAAGGCATGGGCACAAGTGCTGGCTAAGGCTTAAGGCATGGGCATAAGTGCTGGCTAAGGCTTAAGGCATGGGCACAAGTGCTGGCTAGGCTTAAGGCATGGGCACAAGTGCTGGCTAGGCTTAAGGCATACGGCTAACTCTTTGCACTCTTTGCATAAAGGGTTAGGCACCCATAGGGGTGAAGAGCTAGCTTTCACCCCTCTACTCTGTACTTGGACATTTAGGACTAGATCCTTTGTTGTACAGTGCGGAGCCTCTCCATAACCCCATGCTCCAAGCGACCAGGCACTTCTTGTCTGTCCTCCGTAAATGGGTAATGCCTTCTTCCCCAATTACAATCGTGCATGCGCATTCAGACGGGACAAGAGCGAAGAGCGTAAAGCCTGCCCTGTGTGCATAACCATCATGTAACTAAAGACAGAAAAACAAACATGCAAGGGGCTCAAAAATGCTGGCTAAGGCTTAAGGCATGGGCAAAAGTGCTGGCTAAGGCTTAAGGCATGGGCACAAGTGCTGGCTAAGGCTTAAGGCATGGGCACAAGTGCTGGCTAAGGCTTAAGGCATGGGCACAAGTGCTGGCTAAGGCTTAAGGCATGGGCACAAGTGCTGGCTAAGGCTTAAGGCATGGGCACAAGTGCTGGCTAGGCTTAAGGCATACGGCTAACTCTTTGCACTCTTTGCATAAAGGGTTAGGCACCCATAGGGGTGAAGAGCTAGCTTTCACCCCTCTACTCTGTACTTGGACATTTAGGACTAGATCCTTTGTTGTACAGTGCGGAGCCTCTCCATAACCCCATGCTCCAAGCGACCAGGCACTTCTTGTCTGTCCTCCGTAAATGGGTAATGCCTTCTTCCCCAATTACAGTCGTGCATGCGCATTCAGACGGGACAAGAGCGAAGAGCGTAAAGCCTGCCCTGTGTGCATAACCATCATGTAACTAAAGACAGAAAAACAAACATGCAAGGGGCTCAAAAGTGCTGGCTAAGGCTTAAGGCATGGGCAAAAGTGCTGGCTAAGGCTTAAGGCATGGGCACAAGTGCTGGCTAAGGCTTAAGGCATGGGCACAAGTGCTGGCTAAGGCTTAAGGCATGGGCACAAGTGCTGGCTAAGGCTTAAGGCATGGGCACAAGTGCTGGCTAAGGCTTAAGGCATGGGCACAAGTGCTGGCTAAGGCTTAAGGCATGGGCACAAGTGCTGGCTAGGCTTAAGGAATGGGCACAAGTGCTGGCTAGGCATAAGGCATGGGCACAAGTGCTGGCTAGGCATAAGGCATGGGCACAAGTGCTGGCTAAGGCTTAAGGCATGGGCACAAGTGCTGGCTAAGGCTTAAGGCATGGGCACAAGTGCTGGCTAAGGCTTAAGGCATGGGCACAAGTGCTGGCTATGCTTAAGGCAACGGCACAAGTGCTGGCTAGGCTTAAGGCATGGGCACAAGTGCTGGCTAAGGCTTAAGGCATGGGCACAAGTGCTGGCTAAGGCTTAAGGCATGGGCACAAGTGCTGGCTAAGGCTTAAGGCATGGGCACAAGTGCTGGCTAAGGCTTAAGGCATGGGCACAAGTGCTGGCTAAGGCTTAAGGCATGGGCACAAGTGCTGGCTAAGGCTTAAGGCATGGGCACAAGTGCTGGCTAAGGCTTAAGGCATGGGCACAAGTGCTGGCTAAGGCTTAAGGCCTGGGCACAAGTGCTGGCTAGGCTTAAGGCCTGGGCACAAGTGCTGGCTAGGCTTAAGGCATGGGCACAAGTGCTGGCTAGGCATAAGGCAAGGGCACAAGTGCTGGCTAAGGCTTAAGGCATGGGCACAAGTGCTGGCTAGGCATAAGGCATGGGCACAAGTGCTGGCTAGGCATAAGGCATGGGCACAAGTGCTGGCTAGACATAAGGCATGGGCACAAGTGATGGCTAGGCATAAGGCATGGGCACAAGTGCTGGCTAGGCATAAGACATGGGCACAAGTGCTGGCTAAGGTTTAAGGCATGGGCACAAGTGCTGGCTAAGGCTTAAGGCATGGGCACAAGTGCTGGCTAAGGCTTAAGGCATGGGCACAAGTGCTGGCTAAGGCTTAAGGCATGGGCACAAGTGCTGGCTATGCTTAAGGCAACGGCACAAGTGCTGGCTAGGCTTAAGGCATGGGCACAAGTGCTGGCTAAGGCTTAAGGCATGGGCACAAGTGCTGGCTAAGGCTTAAGGCATGGGCACAAGTGCTGGCTAAGGCTTAAGGCATGGGCACAAGTGCTGGCTAAGGCTTAAGGCATGGGCACAAGTGCTGGCTAAGGCTTAAGGCATGGGCACAAGTGCTGGCTAAGGCTTAAGGCATGGGCACAAGTGCTGGCTAAGGCTTAAGGCATGGGCACAAGTGCTGGCTAAGGCTTAAGGCCTGGGCACAAGTGCTGGCTAGGCTTAAGGCCTGGGCACAAGTGCTGGCTAGGCTTAAGGCATGGGCACAAGTGCTGGCTAGGCATAAGGCAAGGGCACAAGTGCTGGCTAAGGCTTAAGGCATGGGCACAAGTGCTGGCTATGCTTAAGGCAATGGCACAATTGCTGGCTATGCTTAAGGCAACGGCACAAGTGCTGGCTAAGGCTTAAGGCATGGGCACAAGTGCTGGCTAAGGCTTAAGGCATGGGCACAAGTGCTGGCTAGGCATAAGGCATGGGCACAAGTGCTGGCTAGGCATAAGGCATAGGCACAAGTGCTGGCTAGCCATAAGGCATGGGCACAAGTGCTGGCTAAGGCTTAAGGCATGGGCACAAGTGCTGGCTAAGGCTTAAGGCATGGGCACAAGTGCTGGCTAAGGCTTAAGGCATGGGCACAAGTGCTGGCTAAGGCTTAAGGCATGGGCACAAGTGCTGGCTAAGGCTTAAGGCATGGGCACAAGTACTGGCTAGGCTTAAGGCATGGGCACTAGTGCTGGCTATGCTTAAGGCAACGGCACAAGTGCTTGCTATGCTTAAGGCAACGGCACAAGTGCTGGCTAGGCTTAAGGCATGGGCACAAGTGCTGGCTAGGCTTAAGGCATGAGCACAAGTGCTGGCTAGGCATAAGGCATGGGCACAAGTGCTGGCTAGGCATAAGGCATGGGCACAAGTGCTGGCTAAGGCTTAAGGCATGGGCACAAGTGCTGGCTAGGCTTAAGGCATGGGCACAAGTGCTGGCTAGGCTTAAGGCAATGGCACAAGTGCTGGCTATGCTTAAGGCAACGGCACAAGTGCTGGCTAGGCTTAAGGCATGGGCACAAGTGCTGGCAAAGGCTTAAGACATGGGCACAAGTGCTGGCTAAGGCTTAAGGCATGGGCACAAGTGCTGGCTAAGGCTTAAGGCATGGGCACAAGTACTGTCTAGGCTTAAGGCATGGGCATAAGTGCTGGCTATGCTTAAGGCAACGGCACAAGTGCTGGCTATGCTTAAGGCAACGGCACAAGTGCTGGCTAGGCTTAAGGCATGGGCACAAGTGCTGGCTAAGGCTTAAGGCATGGACACAAGTGCTGGCTAGGCTTAAGGCCTGGGCACAAGTGCTGGCTAGGCTTAAGGCATGGGCACAAGTGCTGGCTAGGCATAAGGCAAGGGCACAAGTGCTGGCTAAGGCATAAGGCATGGGCACAAGTGCTGGCTATGCTTAAGGCAAAGGCACAAGTGCTGGCTATGCTTAAGGCAACGGCACAAGTGCTGGCTAGGCTTAAGGCATGGGCACAAGTGCTGGCTAAGGCTTAAGGCATGGGCACAAGTGCTGGCTAAGGCTTAAGGCATGGGCACAAGTGCTGGCTAAGGCTTAAGGCATGGGCACAAGTGCTGGCTAAGGCTTAAGGTATGGGCACAAGTGCTGGCTAAGGTTTAAGGCATGGGCACAAGTGCTGGCTAAGGTTTAAGGCATGGGCACAAGTGCTGGCTAAGGCTGAAGGCATGGGCACAAGTGCTGGCTAAGGCTTAAGGCATGGGCATAAGTGCTGGCTAAGGCTTAAGGCATGGGCACAAGTGCTGGCTAGGCTTAAGGCATGGGCACAAGTGCTGGCTAGGCTTAAGGCATACGGCTAACTCTTTGCACTCTTTGCATAAAGGGTTAGGCACCCATAGGGGTGAAGAGCTAGCTTTCACCCCTCTACTCTGTACTTGGACATTTAGGACTAGATCCTTTGTTGTACAGTGCGGAGCCTCTCCATAACCCCATGCTCCAAGCGACCAGGCACTTCTTGTCTGTCCTCCGTAAATGGGTAATGCCTTCTTCCCCAATTACAGTCGTGCATGCGCATTCAGACGGGACAAGAGCGAAGAGCGTAAAGCCTGCCCTGTGTGCATAACCATCATGTAACTAAAGACAGAAAAACAAACATGCAAGGGGCTCAAAAATGCTGGCTAAGGCTTAAGGCATGGGCAAAAGTGCTGGCTAAGGCTTAAGGCATGGGCACAAGTGCTGGCTAAGGCTTAAGGCATGGGCACAAGTGCTGGCTAAGGCTTAAGGCATGGGCACAAGTGCTGGCTAAGGCTTAAGGCATGGGCACAAGTGCTGGCTAAGGCTTAAGGCATGGGCACAAGTGCTGGCTAGGCTTAAGGCATACGGCTAACTCTTTGCACTCTTTGCATAAAGGGTTAGGCACCCATAGGGGTGAAGAGCTAGCTTTCACCCCTCTACTCTGTACTTGGACATTTAGGACTAGATCCTTTGTTGTACAGTGCGGAGCCTCTCCATAACCCCATGCTCCAAGCGACCAGGCACTTCTTGTCTGTCCTCCGTAAATGGGTAATGCCTTCTTCCCCAATTACAGTCGTGCATGCGCATTCAGACGGGACAAGAGCGAAGAGCGTAAAGCCTGCCCTGTGTGCATAACCATCATGTAACTAAAGACAGAAAAACAAACATGCAAGGGGCTCAAAAGTGCTGGCTAAGGCTTAAGGCATGGGCAAAAGTGCTGGCTAAGGCTTAAGGCATGGGCACAAGTGCTGGCTAAGGCTTAAGGCATGGGCACAAGTGCTGGCTAAGGCTTAAGGCATGGGCACAAGTGCTGGCTAAGGCTTAAGGCATGGGCACAAGTGCTGGCTAAGGCTTAAGGCATGGGCACAAGTGCTGGCTAAGGCTTAAGGCATGGGCACAAGTGCTGGCTAGGCTTAAGGAATGGGCACAAGTGCTGGCTAGGCATAAGGCATGGGCACAAGTGCTGGCTAGGCATAAGGCATGGGCACAAGTGCTGGCTAAGGCTTAAGGCATGGGCACAAGTGCTGGCTAAGGCTTAAGGCATGGGCACAAGTGCTGGCTAAGGCTTAAGGCATGGGCACAAGTGCTGGCTATGCTTAAGGCAACGGCACAAGTGCTGGCTAGGCTTAAGGCATGGGCACAAGTGCTGGCTAAGGCTTAAGGCATGGGCACAAGTGCTGGCTAAGGCTTAAGGCATGGGCACAAGTGCTGGCTAAGGCTTAAGGCATGGGCACAAGTGCTGGCTAAGGCTTAAGGCATGGGCACAAGTGCTGGCTAAGGCTTAAGGCATGGGCACAAGTGCTGGCTAAGGCTTAAGGCATGGGCACAAGTGCTGGCTAAGGCTTAAGGCATGGGCACAAGTGCTGGCTAAGGCTTAAGGCCTGGGCACAAGTGCTGGCTAGGCTTAAGGCCTGGGCACAAGTGCTGGCTAGGCTTAAGGCATGGGCACAAGTGCTGGCTAGGCATAAGGCAAGGGCACAAGTGCTGGCTAAGGCTTAAGGCATGGGCACAAGTGCTGGCTAGGCATAAGGCATGGGCACAAGTGCTGGCTAGGCATAAGGCATGGGCACAAGTGCTGGCTAGACATAAGGCATGGGCACAAGTGATGGCTAGGCATAAGGCATGGGCACAAGTGCTGGCTAGGCATAAGACATGGGCACAAGTGCTGGCTAAGGTTTAAGGCATGGGCACAAGTGCTGGCTAAGGCTTAAGGCATGGGCACAAGTGCTGGCTAAGGCTTAAGGCATGGGCACAAGTGCTGGCTAAGGCTTAAGGCATGGGCACAAGTGCTGGCTAAGGCTTAAGGCATGGGCACAAGTGCTGGCTAAGGCTTAAGGCATGGGCACAAGTGCTGGCTAGGCATAAGGCATGGGCACAAGTGCTGGCTAGGCATAAGGCATGGGCACAAGTGCTGTCTAGGCATAAGGCATGGGCACAAGAGCTGGCTAAGGCTTAAGGCATGGGCACAAGTGCTGGCTAAGGCTTAAGGCATGGGCACAAGTGCTGGCTAAGGCTTAAGGCATGGGCACAAGTGCTGGCTAAGGCTTAAGGCATGGGCACAAGTACTGGCTAGGCTTAAGGCATGGGCACAAGTGCTGGCTATGCTTAAGGCAACGGCACAAGTGCTGGCTATGCTTAAGGCAACGGCACAAGTGCTGGCTAGGCATAAGGCATGGGCACAAGTGCTGGCTAGGCTTAAGGCATGGGCACAAATGCTGGCTATGCTTAAGGCAACGGCACAAGTGCTGGCTATGCTTAAGGCAACGGCACAAGTGCTGGCTAGGCTTAAGGCATGGGCACAAGTGCTGGCAAAGGCTTAAGACATGGGCACAAGTGCTGGCTAAGGCTTAAGGCATGGGCACAAGTGCTGGCTAAGGCTTAAGGCATGGGCACAAGTACTGTCTAGGCTTAAGGCATGGGCATAAGTGCTGGCTATGCTTAAGGCAACGGCACAAGTGCTGGCTATGCTTAAGGCAACGGCACAAGTGCTGGCTAGGCTTAAGGCATGGGCACAAGTGCTGGCTAAGGCTTAAGGCATGGGCACAAGTGCTGGCTAGGCTTAAGGCCTGGGCACAAGTGCTGGCTAGGCTTAAGGCATGGGCACAAGTGCTGGCTAGGCATAAGGCAAGGGCACAAGTGCTGGCTAAGGCATAAGGCATGGGCACAAGTGCTGGCTATGCTTAAGGCAAAGGCACAAGTGCTGGCTATGCTTAAGGCAACGGCACAAGTGCTGGCTAGGCTTAAGGCATGGGCACAAGTGCTGGCTAAGGCTTAAGGCATGGGCACAAGTGCTGGCTAAGGCTTAAGGCATGGGCACAAGTGCTGGCTAAGGCTTAAGGTATGGGCACAAGTGCTGGCTAAGGTTTAAGGCATGGGCACAAGTGCTGGCTAAGGTTTAAGGCATGGGCACAAGTGCTGGCTAAGGCTGAAGGCATGGGCACAAGTGCTGGCTAGGCTTAAGGCATGGGCACAAGTGCTGGCTAGGCTTAAGGCATACGGCTAACTCTTTGCACTCTTTGCATAAAGGGTTAGGCACCCATAGGGGTGAAGAGCTAGCTTTCACCCCTCTACTCTGTACTTGGACATTTAGGACTAGATCCTTTGTTGTACAGTGCGGAGCCTCTCCATAACCCCATGCTCCAAGCGACCAGGCACTTCTTGTCTGTCCTCCGTAAATGGGTAATGCCTTCTTCCCCAATTACAGTCGTGCATGCGCATTCAGACGGGACAAGAGCGAAGAGCGTAAAGCCTGCCCTGTGTGCATAACCATCATGTAACTAAAGACAGAAAAACAAACATGCAAGGGGCTCAAAAGTGCTGGCTAAGGCTTAAGGCATGGGCAAAAGTGCTGGCTAAGGCTTAAGGCATGGGCACAAGTGCTGGCTAAGGCTTAAGGCATGGGCACAAGTGCTGGCTAAGGCTTAAGGCATGGGCACAAGTGCTGGCTAAGGCTTAAGGCATGGGCACAAGTGCTGGCTAAGGCTTAAGGCATGGGCACAAGTGCTGGCTAGGCTTAAGGCATACGGCTAACTCTTTGCACTCTTTGCATAAAGGGTTAGGCACCCATAGGGGTGAAGAGCTAGCTTTCACCCCTCTACTCTGTACTTGGACATTTAGGACTAGATCCTTTGTTGTACAGTGCGGAGCCTCTCCATAACCCCATGCTCCAAGCGACCAGGCACTTCTTGTCTGTCCTCCGTAAATGGGTAATGCCTTCTTCCCCAATTACAGTCGTGCATGCGCATTCAGACGGGACAAGAGCGAAGAGCGTAAAGCCTGCCCTGTGTGCATAACCATCATGTAACTAAAGACAGAAAAACAAACATGCAAGGGGCTCAAAAGTGCTGGCTAAGGCTTAAGGCATGGGCAAAAGTGCTGGCTAAGGCTTAAGGCATGGGCACAAGTGCTGGCTAAGGCTTAAGGCATGGGCACAAGTGCTGGCTAAGGCTTAAGGCATGGGCACAAGTGCTGGCTAAGGCTTAAGGCATGGGCACAAGTGCTGGCTAAGGCTTAAGGCATGGGCACAAGTGCTGGCTAAGGCTTAAGGCATGGGCACAAGTGCTGGCTAGGCTTAAGGAATGGGCACAAGTGCTAACTAGGCATAAGGCATGGGCACAAGTGCTGGCTAGGCATAAGGCATGGGCACAAGTGCTGGCTAAGGCTTAAGGCATGGGCACAAGTGCTGGCTAAGGCTTAAGGCATGGGCACAAGTGCTGGCTAAGGCTTAAGGCATGGGCACAAGTGCTGGCTATGCTTAAGGCAACCGCACAAGTGCTGGCTAGGCTTAAGGCATGGGCACAAGTGCTGGCTAAGGCTTAAGGCATGGGCACAAGTGCTGGCTAAGGCTTAAGGCATGGGCACAAGTGCTGGCTAAGGCTTAAGGCATGGGCACAAGTGCTGGCTAAGGCTTAAGGCATGGGCACAAGTGCTGGCTAAGGCTTAAGGCATGGGCACAAGTGCTGGCTAAGGCTTAAGGCATGGGCACAAGTGCTGGCTAAGGCTTAAGGCATGGGCACAAGTGCTGGCTAAGGCTTAAGGCCTGGGCACAAGTGCTGGCTAGGCTTAAGGCCTGGGCACAAGTGCTGGCTAGGCTTAAGGCATGGGCACAAGTGCTGGCTAGGCATAAGGCAAGGGCACAAGTGCTGGCTAAGGCTTAAGGCATGGGCACAAGTGCTGGCTATGCTTAAGGCAATGGCACAATTGCTGGCTATGCTTAAGGCAACGGCACAAGTGCTGGCTAAGGCTTAAGGCATGGGCACAAGTGCTGGCTAAGGCTTAAGGCATGGGCACAAGTGCTGGCTAGGCATAAGGCATGGGCACAAGTGCTGGCTAGGCATAAGGCATAGGCACAAGTGCTGGCTAGCCATAAGGCATGGGCACAAGTGCTGGCTAAGGCTTAAGGCATGGGCACAAGTGCTGGCTAAGGCTTAAGGCATGGGCACAAGTGCTGGCTAAGGCTTAAGGCATGGGCACAAGTGCTGGCTAAGGCTTAAGGCATGGGCACAAGTGCTGGCTAAGGCTTAAGGCATGGGCACAAGTACTGGCTAGGCTTAAGGCATGGGCACTAGTGCTGGCTATGCTTAAGGCAACGGCACAAGTGCTTGCTATGCTTAAGGCAACGGCACAAGTGCTGGCTAGGCTTAAGGCATGGGCACAAGTGCTGGCTAGGCTTAAGGCATGAGCACAAGTGCTGGCTAGGCATAAGGCATGGGCACAAGTGCTGGCTAGGCATAAGGCATGGGCACAAGTGCTGGCTAAGGCTTAAGGCATGGGCACCAGTGCTGGCTAAGGCTTAAGGCATGGGCACAAGTGCTGGCTAAGGCTTAAGGCATGGGCACAAGTGCTGGCTAAGGCTTAAGTCATGGGCACAAGTACTGGCTAGACTTAAGGCATGGGCAGAAGTGCTGCCTAAGGATTAAGGCAACGGCACAAGTGCTGGTTAGGCTTAAGGCAACGGCACAAGTGATGGCTAGGCTTAAGGCATGGGCACAAGAGATGGCTAGGCTTAAGGCATGGGTACAAGTGCTGGCTAGGCATAAGGCATGGGCACAAGTGCTGGCTAGGCTTAATGCATGGGCACAAGTGCTGGCTAAGGCTTAAGGCATGGGCACAAGTGCTGGCTAAGGCTTAAGGCATGGGCACAAGTGCTGGCTAAGGCTTAAGGCCTTGGCACAAGTGCTGGCTAGCCTTAAGGCCTGGTCACAAGTGCTGGCTAGGCTTAAGGCATGGGCACAAGTGCTGGCTAGGCATAAGGCAAGGGCACAAGTGCTGGCTAAGGCTTAAGGCATGGGCACAAGTGCTGGCTATGGTTAAGGCAACGGCACAAGTGCTGGCTATGCTTAAGGCAACGGCACAAGTGCTGGCTAGGCTTAAGGCATGGGCACAAGTGCTGGCTAAGGCTTAAGGCATGGGCACAAGTGCTGGCTAAGGCTTAAGGCATGGGCACAAGTGCTGGCTAAGGCTTAATGCATGGGCACAAGTGCTGGCTAAGGCTTAAGGTATGGGCACAAGTGCTGGTTAAGGTTTAAGGCATGGGCACAAGTGCTGGCTAAGGTTTAAGGCATGGGCACAAGTGCTGGCTAAGGCTTAAGGCATGGGCACAAGTGCTGGCTAAGGCTTAAGGCATGGGCACAAGTACTGGCTAGGCTTAAGGCATGGGCAGAAGTGCTGCCTAAGGCTTAAGGCAACGGCACAAGTGCTGGTTAGGCTTAAGGCAACGGCACAAGTGATGGCTAGGCTTAAGGCATGGGCACAAGAGATGGCTAGGCTTAAGGCATGGGTACAAGTGCTGGCTAGGCATAAGGCATGGGCACAAGTGCTGGCTAAGGCTTAAGGCATGGGCACAAGTGCTGGCTAGGCTTAAGGCATGGGCACAAGTGCTGGCTAGGCTTAAGGCATACGGCTAACTCTTTGCATAAAGGGTTAGGCACCCATAGGGGTGAAGAGCTAGCTTTCACCCCTCTACTCTGTACTTGGACATTTAGGACTAGATCTTTGTTGTACAGTGCGGAGCCTCTCCATAACCCCATGCTCCAAGCGACCAGGCACTTCTTGTCTGTCCTCCGTAAATGGTTAATGCCTTCTTCCCCAATTACAGTCATGCATGCGCATTCAGACGGGACAAGAGCGAAGAGCGTAAAGCCTGCCCTGTGTGCATAACCATCATGTAACTAAAGACAGAAAAACAAACATGCAAGGGGCTCAAAAGTGCTGGCTAAGGCTTAAGGCATGGGCAAAAGTGCTGGCTAAGGCTTAAGGCATGGGCACAAGTGCTGGCTAAGGCTTAAGGCATGGGCACAAGTGCTGGCTAAGGCTTAAGGCATGGGCACAAGTGCTGGCTAAGGCTTAAGGCATGGGCACAAGTGCTGGCTAAGGCTTAAGGCATGGGCACAAGTGCTGGCTAGGCTTAAGGCATGGGCACAAGTGCTGGCTAGGCTTAAGGCAATGGCACAAGTGCTGGCTATGCTTAAGGCAACGGCACAAGTGCTGGCTAGGCTTAAGGCATGGGCACAAGTGCTGGCAAAGGCTTAAGACATGGGCACAAGTGCTGGCTAAGGCTTAAGGCATGGGCACAAGTGCTGGCTAAGGCTTAAGGCATGGGCACAAGTACTGTCTAGGCTTAAGGCATGGGCATAAGTGCTGGCTATGCTTAAGGCAACGGCACAAGTGCTGGCTATGCTTAAGGCAACGGCACAAGTGCTGGCTAGGCTTAAGGCATGGGCACAAGTGCTGGCTAAGGCTTAAGGCATGGACACAAGTGCTGGCTAGGCTTAAGGCCTGGGCACAAGTGCTGGCTAGGCTTAAGGCATGGGCACAAGTGCTGGCTAGGCATAAGGCAAGGGCACAAGTGCTGGCTAAGGCATAAGGCATGGGCACAAGTGCTGGCTATGCTTAAGGCAAAGGCACAAGTGCTGGCTATGCTTAAGGCAACGGCACAAGTGCTGGCTAGGCTTAAGGCATGGGCACAAGTGCTGGCTAAGGCTTAAGGCATGGGCACAAGTGCTGGCTAAGGCTTAAGGCATGGGCACAAGTGCTGGCTAAGGCTTAAGGCATGGGCACAAGTGCTGGCTAAGGCTTAAGGTATGGGCACAAGTGCTGGCTAAGGTTTAAGGCATGGGCACAAGTGCTGGCTAAGGTTTAAGGCATGGGCACAAGTGCTGGCTAAGGCTGAAGGCATGGGCACAAGTGCTGGCTAAGGCTTAAGGCATGGGCATAAGTGCTGGCTAAGGCTTAAGGCATGGGCACAAGTGCTGGCTAGGCTTAAGGCATGGGCACAAGTGCTGGCTAGGCTTAAGGCATACGGCTAACTCTTTGCACTCTTTGCATAAAGGGTTAGGCACCCATAGGGGTGAAGAGCTAGCTTTCACCCCTCTACTCTGTACTTGGACATTTAGGACTAGATCCTTTGTTGTACAGTGCGGAGCCTCTCCATAACCCCATGCTCCAAGCGACCAGGCACTTCTTGTCTGTCCTCCGTAAATGGGTAATGCCTTCTTCCCCAATTACAGTCGTGCATGCGCATTCAGACGGGACAAGAGCGAAGAGCGTAAAGCCTGCCCTGTGTGCATAACCATCATGTAACTAAAGACAGAAAAACAAACATGCAAGGGGCTCAAAAATGCTGGCTAAGGCTTAAGGCATGGGCAAAAGTGCTGGCTAAGGCTTAAGGCATGGGCACAAGTGCTGGCTAAGGCTTAAGGCATGGGCACAAGTGCTGGCTAAGGCTTAAGGCATGGGCACAAGTGCTGGCTAAGGCTTAAGGCATGGGCACAAGTGCTGGCTAAGGCTTAAGGCATGGGCACAAGTGCTGGCTAGGCTTAAGGCATACGGCTAACTCTTTGCACTCTTTGCATAAAGGGTTAGGCACCCATAGGGGTGAAGAGCTAGCTTTCACCCCTCTACTCTGTACTTGGACATTTAGGACTAGATCCTTTGTTGTACAGTGCGGAGCCTCTCCATAACCCCATGCTCCAAGCGACCAGGCACTTCTTGTCTGTCCTCCGTAAATGGGTAATGCCTTCTTCCCCAATTACAGTCGTGCATGCGCATTCAGACGGGACAAGAGCGAAGAGCGTAAAGCCTGCCCTGTGTGCATAACCATCATGTAACTAAAGACAGAAAAACAAACATGCAAGGGGCTCAAAAGTGCTGGCTAAGGCTTAAGGCATGGGCAAAAGTGCTGGCTAAGGCTTAAGGCATGGGCACAAGTGCTGGCTAAGGCTTAAGGCATGGGCACAAGTGCTGGCTAAGGCTTAAGGCATGGGCACAAGTGCTGGCTAAGGCTTAAGGCATGGGCACAAGTGCTGGCTAAGGCTTAAGGCATGGGCACAAGTGCTGGCTAAGGCTTAAGGCATGGGCACAAGTGCTGGCTAGGCTTAAGGAATGGGCACAAGTGCTGGCTAGGCATAAGGCATGGGCACAAGTGCTGGCTAGGCATAAGGCATGGGCACAAGTGCTGGCTAAGGCTTAAGGCATGGGCACAAGTGCTGGCTAAGGCTTAAGGCATGGGCACAAGTGCTGGCTAAGGCTTAAGGCATGGGCACAAGTGCTGGCTATGCTTAAGGCAACGGCACAAGTGCTGGCTAGGCTTAAGGCATGGGCACAAGTGCTGGCTAAGGCTTAAGGCATGGGCACAAGTGCTGGCTAAGGCTTAAGGCATGGGCACAAGTGCTGGCTAAGGCTTAAGGCATGGGCACAAGTGCTGGCTAAGGCTTAAGGCATGGGCACAAGTGCTGGCTAAGGCTTAAGGCATGGGCACAAGTGCTGGCTAAGGCTTAAGGCATGGGCACAAGTGCTGGCTAAGGCTTAAGGCATGGGCACAAGTGCTGGCTAAGGCTTAAGGCCTGGGCACAAGTGCTGGCTAGGCTTAAGGCCTGGGCACAAGTGCTGGCTAGGCTTAAGGCATGGGCACAAGTGCTGGCTAGGCATAAGGCAAGGGCACAAGTGCTGGCTAAGGCTTAAGGCATGGGCACAAGTGCTGGCTAGGCATAAGGCATGGGCACAAGTGCTGGCTAGGCATAAGGCATGGGCACAAGTGCTGGCTAGACATAAGGCATGGGCACAAGTGATGGCTAGGCATAAGGCATGGGCACAAGTGCTGGCTAGGCATAAGACATGGGCACAAGTGCTGGCTAAGGTTTAAGGCATGGGCACAAGTGCTGGCTAAGGCTTAAGGCATGGGCACAAGTGCTGGCTAAGGCTTAAGGCATGGGCACAAGTGCTGGCTAAGGCTTAAGGCATGGGCACAAGTGCTGGCTATGCTTAAGGCAACGGCACAAGTGCTGGCTAGGCTTAAGGCATGGGCACAAGTGCTGGCTAAGGCTTAAGGCATGGGCACAAGTGCTGGCTAAGGCTTAAGGCATGGGCACAAGTGCTGGCTAAGGCTTAAGGCATGGGCACAAGTGCTGGCTAAGGCTTAAGGCATGGGCACAAGTGCTGGCTAAGGCTTAAGGCATGGGCACAAGTGCTGGCTAAGGCTTAAGGCATGGGCACAAGTGCTGGCTAAGGCTTAAGGCATGGGCACAAGTGCTGGCTAAGGCTTAAGGCCTGGGCACAAGTGCTGGCTAGGCTTAAGGCCTGGGCACAAGTGCTGGCTAGGCTTAAGGCATGGGCACAAGTGCTGGCTAGGCATAAGGCAAGGGCACAAGTGCTGGCTAAGGCTTAAGGCATGGGCACAAGTGCTGGCTATGCTTAAGGCAATGGCACAATTGCTGGCTATGCTTAAGGCAACGGCACAAGTGCTGGCTAAGGCTTAAGGCATGGGCACAAGTGCTGGCTAAGGCTTAAGGCATGGGCACAAGTGCTGGCTAGGCATAAGGCATGGGCACAAGTGCTGGCTAGGCATAAGGCATAGGCACAAGTGCTGGCTAGCCATAAGGCATGGGCACAAGTGCTGGCTAAGGCTTAAGGCATGGGCACAAGTGCTGGCTAAGGCTTAAGGCATGGGCACAAGTGCTGGCTAAGGCTTAAGGCATGGGCACAAGTGCTGGCTAAGGCTTAAGGCATGGGCACAAGTACTGGCTAGGCTTAAGGCATGGGCACTAGTGCTGGCTATGCTTAAGGCAACGGCACAAGTGCTTGCTATGCTTAAGGCAACGGCACAAGTGCTGGCTAGGCTTAAGGCATGGGCACAAGTGCTGGCTAGGCTTAAGGCATGAGCACAAGTGCTGGCTAGGCATAAGGCATGGGCACAAGTGCTGGCTAGGCATAAGGCATGGGCACAAGTGCTGGCTAAGGCTTAAGGCATGGGCACCAGTGCTGGCTAAGGCTTAAGGCATGGGCACAAGTGCTGGCTAAGGCTTAAGGCATGGGCACAAGTGCTGGCTAAGGCTTAAGTCATGGGCACAAGTACTGGCTAGACTTAAGGCATGGGCAGAAGTGCTGCCTAAGGATTAAGGCAACGGCACAAGTGCTGGTTAGGCTTAAGGCAACGGCACAAGTGATGGCTAGGCTTAAGGCATGGGCACAAGAGATGGCTAGGCTTAAGGCATGGGTACAAGTGCTGGCTAGGCATAAGGCATGGGCACAAGTGCTGGCTAGGCTTAAGGCATGGGCACAAGTGCTGGCTAAGGCTTAAGGCATGGGCACAAGTGCTGGCTAAGGCTTAAGGCATGGGCACAAGTGCTGGCTAAGGCTTAAGGCCTTGGCACAAGTGCTGGCTAGCATTAAGGCCTGGTCACAAGTGCTGGCTAGGCTTAAGGCATGGGCACAAGTGCTGGCTAGGCATAAGGCAAGGGCACAAGTGCTGGCTAAGGCTTAAGGCATGGGCACAAGTGCTGGCTATGGTTAAGGCAACGGCACAAGTGCTGGCTATGCTTAAGGCAACGGCACAAGTGCTGGCTAGGCTTAAGGCATGGGCACAAGTGCTGGCTAAGGCTTAAGGCATGGGCACAAGTGCTGGCTAAGGCTTAAGGCATGGGCACAAGTGCTGGCTAAGGCTTAATGCATGGGCACAAGTGCTGGCTAAGGCTTAAGGTATGGGCACAAGTGCTGGTTAAGGTTTAAGGCATGGGCACAAGTGCTGGCTAAGGTTTAAGGCATGGGCACAAGTGCTGGCTAAGGCTTAAGGCATGGGCACAAGTGCTGGCTAAGGCTTAAGGCATGGGCACAAGTACTGGCTAGGCTTAAGGCATGGGCAGAAGTGCTGCCTAAGGCTTAAGGCAACGGCACAAGTGCTGGTTAGGCTTAAGGCAACGGCACAAGTGATGGCTAGGCTTAAGGCATGGGCACAAGAGATGGCTAGGCTTAAGGCATGGGTACAAGTGCTGGCTAGGCATAAGGCATGGGCACAAGTGCTGGCTAAGGCTTAAGGCATGGGCACAAGTGCTGGCTAAGGCTTAAGGCATGGGCACAAGTGCTGGCTAAGGCTTAAGGCTTGGGCACAAGTGCTGGCTAGGCTTAAGGCCTGGGCACAAGTGCTGGCTAGGCTTAAGGCATGGGCACAAGTGCTGGCTAGGCATAAGGCAAGGGCACAAGTGCTGGCTAGGCATAAGGCATGGGCACAAGTGATGGCTAAGGCTTAAGGCATGGGCACAAGTGCTGGCTATGCTTAAGGCAACGGCACAAGTGCTGGCTATGCTTAAGGCAACGGCACAAGTGCTGGCTAGGCTTAAGGCATGGGCACAAGTGCTGGCTAAGGTTTAAGGCATGGGCACAAGTGCTGGCTAAGGCTGAAGGCATGGGCACAAGTGCTGGCTAAGGCTTAAGGCATGGGCATAAATGCTGGCTAAGGCTTAAGGCATGGGCACAAGTGCTGGCTAGGCTTAAGGCATGGGCACAAGTGCTGGCTAGGCTTAAGGCATACGGCTAACTCTTTGCATAAAGGGTTAGGCACCCATAGGGGTGAAGAGCTAGCTTTCACCCCTCTACTCTGTACTTGGACATTTAGGACTAGATCTTTGTTGTACAGTGCGGAGCCTCTCCATAACCCCATGCTCCAAGCGACCAGGCACTTCTTGTCTGTCCTCCGTAAATGGTTAATGCCTTCTTCCCCAATTACAGTCATGCATGCGCATTCAGACGGGACAAGAGCGAAGAGCGTAAAGCCTGCCCTGTGTGCATAACCATCATGTAACTAAAGACAGAAAAACAAACATGCAAGGGGCTCAAAAGTGCTGGCTAAGGCTTAAGGCATGGGCAAAAGTGCTGGCTAAGGCTTAAGGCATGGGCACAAGTGCTGGCTAAGGCTTAAGGCATGGGCACAAGTGCTGGCTAAGGCTTAAGGCATGGGCACAAGTGCTGGCTAAGGCTTAAGGCATGGGCACAAGTGCTGGCTAAGGCTTAAGGCATGGGCACAAGTGCTGGCTAGGCTTAAGGCATGGGCACAAGTGCTGGCTAGGCTTAAGGCAATGGCACAAGTGCTGGCTATGCTTAAGGCAACGGCACAAGTGCTGGCTAGGCTTAAGGCATGGGCACAAGTGCTGGCAAAGGCTTAAGACATGGGCACAAGTGCTGGCTAAGGCTTAAGGCATGGGCACAAGTGCTGGCTAAGGCTTAAGGCATGGGCACAAGTACTGTCTAGGCTTAAGGCATGGGCATAAGTGCTGGCTATGCTTAAGGCAACGGCACAAGTGCTGGCTATGCTTAAGGCAACGGCACAAGTGCTGGCTAGGCTTAAGGCATGGGCACAAGTGATGGCTAAGGCTTAAGGCATGGGCACAAGTGCTGGCTATGCTTAAGGCAACGGCACAAGTGCTGGCTATGCTTAAGGCAACGGCACAAGTGCTGGCTAGGCTTAAGGCATGGGCACAAGTGCTGGCTAAGGTTTAAGGCATGGGCACAAGTGCTGGCTAAGGCTGAAGGCATGGGCACAAGTGCTGGCTAAGGCTTAAGGCATGGGCATAAATGCTGGCTAAGGCTTAAGGCATGGGCACAAGTGCTGGCTAGGCTTAAGGCATGGGCACAAGTGCTGGCTAGGCTTAAGGCATACGGCTAACTCTTTGCATAAAGGGTTAGGCACCCATAGGGGTGAAGAGCTAGCTTTCACCCCTCTACTCTGTACTTGGACATTTAGGACTAGATCTTTGTTGTACAGTGCGGAGCCTCTCCATAACCCCATGCTCCAAGCGACCAGGCACTTCTTGTCTGTCCTCCGTAAATGGTTAATGCCTTCTTCCCCAATTACAGTCATGCATGCGCATTCAGACGGGACAAGAGCGAAGAGCGTAAAGCCTGCCCTGTGTGCATAACCATCATGTAACTAAAGACAGAAAAACAAACATGCAAGGGGCTCAAAAGTGCTGGCTAAGGCTTAAGGCATGGGCAAAAGTGCTGGCTAAGGCTTAAGGCATGGGCACAAGTGCTGGCTAAGGCTTAAGGCATGGGCACAAGTGCTGGCTAAGGCTTAAGGCATGGGCACAAGTGCTGGCTAAGGCTTAAGGCATGGGCACAAGTGCTGGCTAAGGCTTAAGGCATGGGCACAAGTGCTGGCTAGGCTTAAGGCATGGGCACAAGTGCTGGCTAGGCTTAAGGCAATGGCACAAGTGCTGGCTATGCTTAAGGCAACGGCACAAGTGCTGGCTAGGCTTAAGGCATGGGCACAAGTGCTGGCAAAGGCTTAAGACATGGGCACAAGTGCTGGCTAAGGCTTAAGGCATGGGCACAAGTGCTGGCTAAGGCTTAAGGCATGGGCACAAGTACTGTCTAGGCTTAAGGCATGGGCATAAGTGCTGGCTATGCTTAAGGCAACGGCACAAGTGCTGGCTATGCTTAAGGCAACGGCACAAGTGCTGGCTAGGCTTAAGGCATGGGCACAAGTGCTGGCTAAGGCTTAAGGCATGGACACAAGTGCTGGCTAGGCTTAAGGCCTGGGCACAAGTGCTGGCTAGGCTTAAGGCATGGGCACAAGTGCTGGCTAGGCATAAGGCAAGGGCACAAGTGCTGGCTAAGGCATAAGGCATGGGCACAAGTGCTGGCTATGCTTAAGGCAAAGGCACAAGTGCTGGCTATGCTTAAGGCAACGGCACAAGTGCTGGCTAGGCTTAAGGCATGGGCACAAGTGCTGGCTAAGGCTTAAGGCATGGGCACAAGTGCTGGCTAAGGCTTAAGGCATGGGCACAAGTGCTGGCTAAGGCTTAAGGCATGGGCACAAGTGCTGGCTAAGGCTTAAGGTATGGGCACAAGTGCTGGCTAAGGTTTAAGGCATGGGCACAAGTGCTGGCTAAGGTTTAAGGCATGGGCACAAGTGCTGGCTAAGGCTGAAGGCATGGGCACAAGTGCTGGCTAAGGCTTAAGGCATGGGCATAAGTGCTGGCTAAGGCTTAAGGCATGGGCACAAGTGCTGGCTAGGCTTAAGGCATGGGCACAAGTGCTGGCTAGGCTTAAGGCATACGGCTAACTCTTTGCACTCTTTGCATAAAGGGTTAGGCACCCATAGGGGTGAAGAGCTAGCTTTCACCCCTCTACTCTGTACTTGGACATTTAGGACTAGATCCTTTGTTGTACAGTGCGGAGCCTCTCCATAACCCCATGCTCCAAGCGACCAGGCACTTCTTGTCTGTCCTCCGTAAATGGGTAATGCCTTCTTCCCCAATTACAATCGTGCATGCGCATTCAGACGGGACAAGAGCGAAGAGCGTAAAGCCTGCCCTGTGTGCATAACCATCATGTAACTAAAGACAGAAAAACAAACATGCAAGGGGCTCAAAAATGCTGGCTAAGGCTTAAGGCATGGGCAAAAGTGCTGGCTAAGGCTTAAGGCATGGGCACAAGTGCTGGCTAAGGCTTAAGGCATGGGCACAAGTGCTGGCTAAGGCTTAAGGCATGGGCACAAGTGCTGGCTAAGGCTTAAGGCATGGGCACAAGTGCTGGCTAAGGCTTAAGGCATGGGCACAAGTGCTGGCTAGGCTTAAGGCATACGGCTAACTCTTTGCACTCTTTGCATAAAGGGTTAGGCACCCATAGGGGTGAAGAGCTAGCTTTCACCCCTCTACTCTGTACTTGGACATTTAGGACTAGATCCTTTGTTGTACAGTGCGGAGCCTCTCCATAACCCCATGCTCCAAGCGACCAGGCACTTCTTGTCTGTCCTCCGTAAATGGGTAATGCCTTCTTCCCCAATTACAGTCGTGCATGCGCATTCAGACGGGACAAGAGCGAAGAGCGTAAAGCCTGCCCTGTGTGCATAACCATCATGTAACTAAAGACAGAAAAACAAACATGCAAGGGGCTCAAAAGTGCTGGCTAAGGCTTAAGGCATGGGCAAAAGTGCTGGCTAAGGCTTAAGGCATGGGCACAAGTGCTGGCTAAGGCTTAAGGCATGGGCACAAGTGCTGGCTAAGGCTTAAGGCATGGGCACAAGTGCTGGCTAAGGCTTAAGGCATGGGCACAAGTGCTGGCTAAGGCTTAAGGCATGGGCACAAGTGCTGGCTAAGGCTTAAGGCATGGGCACAAGTGCTGGCTAGGCTTAAGGAATGGGCACAAGTGCTGGCTAGGCATAAGGCATGGGCACAAGTGCTGGCTAGGCATAAGGCATGGGCACAAGTGCTGGCTAAGGCTTAAGGCATGGGCACAAGTGCTGGCTAAGGCTTAAGGCATGGGCACAAGTGCTGGCTAAGGCTTAAGGCATGGGCACAAGTGCTGGCTATGCTTAAGGCAACGGCACAAGTGCTGGCTAGGCTTAAGGCATGGGCACAAGTGCTGGCTAAGGCTTAAGGCATGGGCACAAGTGCTGGCTAAGGCTTAAGGCATGGGCACAAGTGCTGGCTAAGGCTTAAGGCATGGGCACAAGTGCTGGCTAAGGCTTAAGGCATGGGCACAAGTGCTGGCTAAGGCTTAAGGCATGGGCACAAGTGCTGGCTAAGGCTTAAGGCATGGGCACAAGTGCTGGCTAAGGCTTAAGGCATGGGCACAAGTGCTGGCTAAGGCTTAAGGCCTGGGCACAAGTGCTGGCTAGGCTTAAGGCCTGGGCACAAGTGCTGGCTAGGCTTAAGGCATGGGCACAAGTGCTGGCTAGGCATAAGGCAAGGGCACAAGTGCTGGCTAAGGCTTAAGGCATGGGCACAAGTGCTGGCTATGCTTAAGGCAATGGCACAATTGCTGGCTATGCTTAAGGCAACGGCACAAGTGCTGGCTAAGGCTTAAGGCATGGGCACAAGTGCTGGCTAAGGCTTAAGGCATGGGCACAAGTGCTGGCTAGGCATAAGGCATGGGCACAAGTGCTGGCTAGGCATAAGGCATAGGCACAAGTGCTGGCTAGCCATAAGGCATGGGCACAAGTGCTGGCTAAGGCTTAAGGCATGGGCACAAGTGCTGGCTAAGGCTTAAGGCATGGGCACAAGTGCTGGCTAAGGCTTAAGGCATGGGCACAAGTGCTGGCTAAGGCTTAAGGCATGGGCACAAGTGCTGGCTAAGGCTTAAGGCATGGGCACAAGTACTGGCTAGGCTTAAGGCATGGGCACTAGTGCTGGCTATGCTTAAGGCAACGGCACAAGTGCTTGCTATGCTTAAGGCAACGGCACAAGTGCTGGCTAGGCTTAAGGCATGGGCACAAGTGCTGGCTAGGCTTAAGGCATGAGCACAAGTGCTGGCTAGGCATAAGGCATGGGCACAAGTGCTGGCTAGGCATAAGGCATGGGCACAAGTGCTGGCTAAGGCTTAAGGCATGGGCACAAGTGCTGGCTAGGCTTAAGGCATGGGCACAAGTGCTGGCTAGGCTTAAGGCAATGGCACAAGTGCTGGCTATGCTTAAGGCAACGGCACAAGTGCTGGCTAGGCTTAAGGCATGGGCACAAGTGCTGGCAAAGGCTTAAGACATGGGCACAAGTGCTGGCTAAGGCTTAAGGCATGGGCACAAGTGCTGGCTAAGGCTTAAGGCATGGGCACAAGTACTGTCTAGGCTTAAGGCATGGGCATAAGTGCTGGCTATGCTTAAGGCAACGGCACAAGTGCTGGCTATGCTTAAGGCAACGGCACAAGTGCTGGCTAGGCTTAAGGCATGGGCACAAGTGCTGGCTAAGGCTTAAGGCATGGACACAAGTGCTGGCTAGGCTTAAGGCCTGGGCACAAGTGCTGGCTAGGCTTAAGGCATGGGCACAAGTGCTGGCTAGGCATAAGGCAAGGGCACAAGTGCTGGCTAAGGCATAAGGCATGGGCACAAGTGCTGGCTATGCTTAAGGCAAAGGCACAAGTGCTGGCTATGCTTAAGGCAACGGCACAAGTGCTGGCTAGGCTTAAGGCATGGGCACAAGTGCTGGCTAAGGCTTAAGGCATGGGCACAAGTGCTGGCTAAGGCTTAAGGCATGGGCACAAGTGCTGGCTAAGGCTTAAGGCATGGGCACAAGTGCTGGCTAAGGCTTAAGGTATGGGCACAAGTGCTGGCTAAGGTTTAAGGCATGGGCACAAGTGCTGGCTAAGGTTTAAGGCATGGGCACAAGTGCTGGCTAAGGCTGAAGGCATGGGCACAAGTGCTGGCTAAGGCTTAAGGCATGGGCATAAGTGCTGGCTAAGGCTTAAGGCATGGGCACAAGTGCTGGCTAGGCTTAAGGCATGGGCACAAGTGCTGGCTAGGCTTAAGGCATACGGCTAACTCTTTGCACTCTTTGCATAAAGGGTTAGGCACCCATAGGGGTGAAGAGCTAGCTTTCACCCCTCTACTCTGTACTTGGACATTTAGGACTAGATCCTTTGTTGTACAGTGCGGAGCCTCTCCATAACCCCATGCTCCAAGCGACCAGGCACTTCTTGTCTGTCCTCCGTAAATGGGTAATGCCTTCTTCCCCAATTACAGTCGTGCATGCGCATTCAGACGGGACAAGAGCGAAGAGCGTAAAGCCTGCCCTGTGTGCATAACCATCATGTAACTAAAGACAGAAAAACAAACATGCAAGGGGCTCAAAAATGCTGGCTAAGGCTTAAGGCATGGGCAAAAGTGCTGGCTAAGGCTTAAGGCATGGGCACAAGTGCTGGCTAAGGCTTAAGGCATGGGCACAAGTGCTGGCTAAGGCTTAAGGCATGGGCACAAGTGCTGGCTAAGGCTTAAGGCATGGGCACAAGTGCTGGCTAAGGCTTAAGGCATGGGCACAAGTGCTGGCTAGGCTTAAGGCATACGGCTAACTCTTTGCACTCTTTGCATAAAGGGTTAGGCACCCATAGGGGTGAAGAGCTAGCTTTCACCCCTCTACTCTGTACTTGGACATTTAGGACTAGATCCTTTGTTGTACAGTGCGGAGCCTCTCCATAACCCCATGCTCCAAGCGACCAGGCACTTCTTGTCTGTCCTCCGTAAATGGGTAATGCCTTCTTCCCCAATTACAGTCGTGCATGCGCATTCAGACGGGACAAGAGCGAAGAGCGTAAAGCCTGCCCTGTGTGCATAACCATCATGTAACTAAAGACAGAAAAACAAACATGCAAGGGGCTCAAAAGTGCTGGCTAAGGCTTAAGGCATGGGCAAAAGTGCTGGCTAAGGCTTAAGGCATGGGCACAAGTGCTGGCTAAGGCTTAAGGCATGGGCACAAGTGCTGGCTAAGGCTTAAGGCATGGGCACAAGTGCTGGCTAAGGCTTAAGGCATGGGCACAAGTGCTGGCTAAGGCTTAAGGCATGGGCACAAGTGCTGGCTAAGGCTTAAGGCATGGGCACAAGTGCTGGCTAGGCTTAAGGAATGGGCACAAGTGCTGGCTAGGCATAAGGCATGGGCACAAGTGCTGGCTAGGCATAAGGCATGGGCACAAGTGCTGGCTAAGGCTTAAGGCATGGGCACAAGTGCTGGCTAAGGCTTAAGGCATGGGCACAAGTGCTGGCTAAGGCTTAAGGCATGGGCACAAGTGCTGGCTATGCTTAAGGCAACGGCACAAGTGCTGGCTAGGCTTAAGGCATGGGCACAAGTGCTGGCTAAGGCTTAAGGCATGGGCACAAGTGCTGGCTAAGGCTTAAGGCATGGGCACAAGTGCTGGCTAAGGCTTAAGGCATGGGCACAAGTGCTGGCTAAGGCTTAAGGCATGGGCACAAGTGCTGGCTAAGGCTTAAGGCATGGGCACAAGTGCTGGCTAAGGCTTAAGGCATGGGCACAAGTGCTGGCTAAGGCTTAAGGCATGGGCACAAGTGCTGGCTAAGGCTTAAGGCCTGGGCACAAGTGCTGGCTAGGCTTAAGGCCTGGGCACAAGTGCTGGCTAGGCTTAAGGCATGGGCACAAGTGCTGGCTAGGCATAAGGCAAGGGCACAAGTGCTGGCTAAGGCTTAAGGCATGGGCACAAGTGCTGGCTAGGCATAAGGCATGGGCACAAGTGCTGGCTAGGCATAAGGCATGGGCACAAGTGCTGGCTAGACATAAGGCATGGGCACAAGTGATGGCTAGGCATAAGGCATGGGCACAAGTGCTGGCTAGGCATAAGACATGGGCACAAGTGCTGGCTAAGGTTTAAGGCATGGGCACAAGTGCTGGCTAAGGCTTAAGGCATGGGCACAAGTGCTGGCTAAGGCTTAAGGCATGGGCACAAGTGCTGGCTAAGGCTTAAGGCATGGGCACAAGTGCTGGCTAAGGCTTAAGGCATGGGCACAAGTGCTGGCTAAGGCTTAAGGCATGGGCACAAGTGCTGGCTAGGCATAAGGCATGGGCACAAGTGCTGGCTAGGCATAAGGCATGGGCACAAGTGCTGTCTAGGCATAAGGCATGGGCACAAGAGCTGGCTAAGGCTTAAGGCATGGGCACAAGTGCTGGCTAAGGCTTAAGGCATGGGCACAAGTGCTGGCTAAGGCTTAAGGCATGGGCACAAGTGCTGGCTAAGGCTTAAGGCATGGGCACAAGTACTGGCTAGGCTTAAGGCATGGGCACAAGTGCTGGCTATGCTTAAGGCAACGGCACAAGTGCTGGCTATGCTTAAGGCAACGGCACAAGTGCTGGCTAGGCATAAGGCATGGGCACAAGTGCTGGCTAGGCTTAAGGCATGGGCACAAATGCTGGCTATGCTTAAGGCAACGGCACAAGTGCTGGCTATGCTTAAGGCAACGGCACAAGTGCTGGCTAGGCTTAAGGCATGGGCACAAGTGCTGGCAAAGGCTTAAGACATGGGCACAAGTGCTGGCTAAGGCTTAAGGCATGGGCACAAGTGCTGGCTAAGGCTTAAGGCATGGGCACAAGTACTGTCTAGGCTTAAGGCATGGGCATAAGTGCTGGCTATGCTTAAGGCAACGGCACAAGTGCTGGCTATGCTTAAGGCAACGGCACAAGTGCTGGCTAGGCTTAAGGCATGGGCACAAGTGCTGGCTAAGGCTTAAGGCATGGGCACAAGTGCTGGCTAGGCTTAAGGCCTGGGCACAAGTGCTGGCTAGGCTTAAGGCATGGGCACAAGTGCTGGCTAGGCATAAGGCAAGGGCACAAGTGCTGGCTAAGGCATAAGGCATGGGCACAAGTGCTGGCTATGCTTAAGGCAAAGGCACAAGTGCTGGCTATGCTTAAGGCAACGGCACAAGTGCTGGCTAGGCTTAAGGCATGGGCACAAGTGCTGGCTAAGGCTTAAGGCATGGGCACAAGTGCTGGCTAAGGCTTAAGGCATGGGCACAAGTGCTGGCTAAGGCTTAAGGTATGGGCACAAGTGCTGGCTAAGGTTTAAGGCATGGGCACAAGTGCTGGCTAAGGTTTAAGGCATGGGCACAAGTGCTGGCTAAGGCTGAAGGCATGGGCACAAGTGCTGGCTAGGCTTAAGGCATGGGCACAAGTGCTGGCTAGGCTTAAGGCATACGGCTAACTCTTTGCACTCTTTGCATAAAGGGTTAGGCACCCATAGGGGTGAAGAGCTAGCTTTCACCCCTCTACTCTGTACTTGGACATTTAGGACTAGATCCTTTGTTGTACAGTGCGGAGCCTCTCCATAACCCCATGCTCCAAGCGACCAGGCACTTCTTGTCTGTCCTCCGTAAATGGGTAATGCCTTCTTCCCCAATTACAGTCGTGCATGCGCATTCAGACGGGACAAGAGCGAAGAGCGTAAAGCCTGCCCTGTGTGCATAACCATCATGTAACTAAAGACAGAAAAACAAACATGCAAGGGGCTCAAAAGTGCTGGCTAAGGCTTAAGGCATGGGCAAAAGTGCTGGCTAAGGCTTAAGGCATGGGCACAAGTGCTGGCTAAGGCTTAAGGCATGGGCACAAGTGCTGGCTAAGGCTTAAGGCATGGGCACAAGTGCTGGCTAAGGCTTAAGGCATGGGCACAAGTGCTGGCTAAGGCTTAAGGCATGGGCACAAGTGCTGGCTAGGCTTAAGGCATACGGCTAACTCTTTGCACTCTTTGCATAAAGGGTTAGGCACCCATAGGGGTGAAGAGCTAGCTTTCACCCCTCTACTCTGTACTTGGACATTTAGGACTAGATCCTTTGTTGTACAGTGCGGAGCCTCTCCATAACCCCATGCTCCAAGCGACCAGGCACTTCTTGTCTGTCCTCCGTAAATGGGTAATGCCTTCTTCCCCAATTACAGTCGTGCATGCGCATTCAGACGGGACAAGAGCGAAGAGCGTAAAGCCTGCCCTGTGTGCATAACCATCATGTAACTAAAGACAGAAAAACAAACATGCAAGGGGCTCAAAAGTGCTGGCTAAGGCTTAAGGCATGGGCAAAAGTGCTGGCTAAGGCTTAAGGCATGGGCACAAGTGCTGGCTAAGGCTTAAGGCATGGGCACAAGTGCTGGCTAAGGCTTAAGGCATGGGCACAAGTGCTGGCTAAGGCTTAAGGCATGGGCACAAGTGCTGGCTAAGGCTTAAGGCATGGGCACAAGTGCTGGCTAAGGCTTAAGGCATGGGCACAAGTGCTGGCTAGGCTTAAGGAATGGGCACAAGTGCTAACTAGGCATAAGGCATGGGCACAAGTGCTGGCTAGGCATAAGGCATGGGCACAAGTGCTGGCTAAGGCTTAAGGCATGGGCACAAGTGCTGGCTAAGGCTTAAGGCATGGGCACAAGTGCTGGCTAAGGCTTAAGGCATGGGCACAAGTGCTGGCTATGCTTAAGGCAACCGCACAAGTGCTGGCTAGGCTTAAGGCATGGGCACAAGTGCTGGCTAAGGCTTAAGGCATGGGCACAAGTGCTGGCTAAGGCTTAAGGCATGGGCACAAGTGCTGGCTAAGGCTTAAGGCATGGGCACAAGTGCTGGCTAAGGCTTAAGGCATGGGCACAAGTGCTGGCTAAGGCTTAAGGCATGGGCACAAGTGCTGGCTAAGGCTTAAGGCATGGGCACAAGTGCTGGCTAAGGCTTAAGGCATGGGCACAAGTGCTGGCTAAGGCTTAAGGCCTGGGCACAAGTGCTGGCTAGGCTTAAGGCCTGGGCACAAGTGCTGGCTAGGCTTAAGGCATGGGCACAAGTGCTGGCTAGGCATAAGGCAAGGGCACAAGTGCTGGCTAAGGCTTAAGGCATGGGCACAAGTGCTGGCTATGCTTAAGGCAATGGCACAATTGCTGGCTATGCTTAAGGCAACGGCACAAGTGCTGGCTAAGGCTTAAGGCATGGGCACAAGTGCTGGCTAAGGCTTAAGGCATGGGCACAAGTGCTGGCTAGGCATAAGGCATGGGCACAAGTGCTGGCTAGGCATAAGGCATAGGCACAAGTGCTGGCTAGCCATAAGGCATGGGCACAAGTGCTGGCTAAGGCTTAAGGCATGGGCACAAGTGCTGGCTAAGGCTTAAGGCATGGGCACAAGTGCTGGCTAAGGCTTAAGGCATGGGCACAAGTGCTGGCTAAGGCTTAAGGCATGGGCACAAGTGCTGGCTAAGGCTTAAGGCATGGGCACAAGTACTGGCTAGGCTTAAGGCATGGGCACTAGTGCTGGCTATGCTTAAGGCAACGGCACAAGTGCTTGCTATGCTTAAGGCAACGGCACAAGTGCTGGCTAGGCTTAAGGCATGGGCACAAGTGCTGGCTAGGCTTAAGGCATGAGCACAAGTGCTGGCTAGGCATAAGGCATGGGCACAAGTGCTGGCTAGGCATAAGGCATGGGCACAAGTGCTGGCTAAGGCTTAAGGCATGGGCACCAGTGCTGGCTAAGGCTTAAGGCATGGGCACAAGTGCTGGCTAAGGCTTAAGGCATGGGCACAAGTGCTGGCTAAGGCTTAAGTCATGGGCACAAGTACTGGCTAGACTTAAGGCATGGGCAGAAGTGCTGCCTAAGGATTAAGGCAACGGCACAAGTGCTGGTTAGGCTTAAGGCAACGGCACAAGTGATGGCTAGGCTTAAGGCATGGGCACAAGAGATGGCTAGGCTTAAGGCATGGGTACAAGTGCTGGCTAGGCATAAGGCATGGGCACAAGTGCTGGCTAGGCTTAATGCATGGGCACAAGTGCTGGCTAAGGCTTAAGGCATGGGCACAAGTGCTGGCTAAGGCTTAAGGCATGGGCACAAGTGCTGGCTAAGGCTTAAGGCCTTGGCACAAGTGCTGGCTAGCCTTAAGGCCTGGTCACAAGTGCTGGCTAGGCTTAAGGCATGGGCACAAGTGCTGGCTAGGCATAAGGCAAGGGCACAAGTGCTGGCTAAGGCTTAAGGCATGGGCACAAGTGCTGGCTATGGTTAAGGCAACGGCACAAGTGCTGGCTATGCTTAAGGCAACGGCACAAGTGCTGGCTAGGCTTAAGGCATGGGCACAAGTGCTGGCTAAGGCTTAAGGCATGGGCACAAGTGCTGGCTAAGGCTTAAGGCATGGGCACAAGTGCTGGCTAAGGCTTAATGCATGGGCACAAGTGCTGGCTAAGGCTTAAGGTATGGGCACAAGTGCTGGTTAAGGTTTAAGGCATGGGCACAAGTGCTGGCTAAGGTTTAAGGCATGGGCACAAGTGCTGGCTAAGGCTTAAGGCATGGGCACAAGTGCTGGCTAAGGCTTAAGGCATGGGCACAAGTACTGGCTAGGCTTAAGGCATGGGCAGAAGTGCTGCCTAAGGCTTAAGGCAACGGCACAAGTGCTGGTTAGGCTTAAGGCAACGGCACAAGTGATGGCTAGGCTTAAGGCATGGGCACAAGAGATGGCTAGGCTTAAGGCATGGGTACAAGTGCTGGCTAGGCATAAGGCATGGGCACAAGTGCTGGCTAAGGCTTAAGGCATGGGCACAAGTGCTGGCTAAGGCTTAAGGCATGGGCACAAGTGCTGGCTAAGGCTTAAGGCTTGGGCACAAGTGCTGGCTAGGCTTAAGGCCTGGGCACAAGTGCTGGCTAGGCTTAAGGCATGGGCACAAGTGCTGGCTAGGCATAAGGCAAGGGCACAAGTGCTGGCTAGGCATAAGGCATGGGCACAAGTGATGGCTAAGGCTTAAGGCATGGGCACAAGTGCTGGCTATGCTTAAGGCAACGGCACAAGTGCTGGCTATGCTTAAGGCAACGGCACAAGTGCTGGCTAGGCTTAAGGCATGGGCACAAGTGCTGGCTAAGGTTTAAGGCATGGGCACAAGTGCTGGCTAAGGCTGAAGGCATGGGCACAAGTGCTGGCTAAGGCTTAAGGCATGGGCATAAATGCTGGCTAAGGCTTAAGGCATGGGCACAAGTGCTGGCTAGGCTTAAGGCATGGGCACAAGTGCTGGCTAGGCTTAAGGCATACGGCTAACTCTTTGCATAAAGGGTTAGGCACCCATAGGGGTGAAGAGCTAGCTTTCACCCCTCTACTCTGTACTTGGACATTTAGGACTAGATC
The DNA here is from genome assembly GCF_032444005.1 of Ranitomeya imitator. NCBI lineage: Eukaryota > Metazoa > Chordata > Amphibia > Anura > Dendrobatidae > Ranitomeya > Ranitomeya imitator. The sequence goes on from NW_027194201.1 coordinate 50,750, forward strand.
TTTGTTGTACAGTGCGGAGCCTCTCCATAACCCCATGCTCCAAGCGACCAGGCACTTCTTGTCTGTCCTCCGTAAATGGTTAATGCCTTCTTCCCCAATTACAGTCATGCATGCGCATTCAGACGGGACAAGAGCGAAGAGCGTAAAGCCTGCCCTGTGTGCATAACCATCATGTAACTAAAGACAGAAAAACAAACATGCAAGGGGCTCAAAAGTGCTGGCTAAGGCTTAAGGCATGGGCAAAAGTGCTGGCTAAGGCTTAAGGCATGGGCACAAGTGCTGGCTAAGGCTTAAGGCATGGGCACAAGTGCTGGCTAAGGCTTAAGGCATGGGCACAAGTGCTGGCTAAGGCTTAAGGCATGGGCACAAGTGCTGGCTAAGGCTTAAGGCATGGGCACAAGTGCTGGCTAGGCTTAAGGCATGGGCACAAGTGCTGGCTAGGCTTAAGGCAATGGCACAAGTGCTGGCTATGCTTAAGGCAACGGCACAAGTGCTGGCTAGGCTTAAGGCATGGGCACAAGTGCTGGCAAAGGCTTAAGACATGGGCACAAGTGCTGGCTAAGGCTTAAGGCATGGGCACAAGTGCTGGCTAAGGCTTAAGGCATGGGCACAAGTACTGTCTAGGCTTAAGGCATGGGCATAAGTGCTGGCTATGCTTAAGGCAACGGCACAAGTGCTGGCTATGCTTAAGGCAACGGCACAAGTGCTGGCTAGGCTTAAGGCATGGGCACAAGTGCTGGCTAAGGCTTAAGGCATGGACACAAGTGCTGGCTAGGCTTAAGGCCTGGGCACAAGTGCTGGCTAGGCTTAAGGCATGGGCACAAGTGCTGGCTAGGCATAAGGCAAGGGCACAAGTGCTGGCTAAGGCATAAGGCATGGGCACAAGTGCTGGCTATGCTTAAGGCAAAGGCACAAGTGCTGGCTATGCTTAAGGCAACGGCACAAGTGCTGGCTAGGCTTAAGGCATGGGCACAAGTGCTGGCTAAGGCTTAAGGCATGGGCACAAGTGCTGGCTAAGGCTTAAGGCATGGGCACAAGTGCTGGCTAAGGCTTAAGGCATGGGCACAAGTGCTGGCTAAGGCTTAAGGTATGGGCACAAGTGCTGGCTAAGGTTTAAGGCATGGGCACAAGTGCTGGCTAAGGTTTAAGGCATGGGCACAAGTGCTGGCTAAGGCTGAAGGCATGGGCACAAGTGCTGGCTAAGGCTTAAGGCATGGGCATAAGTGCTGGCTAAGGCTTAAGGCATGGGCACAAGTGCTGGCTAGGCTTAAGGCATGGGCACAAGTGCTGGCTAGGCTTAAGGCATACGGCTAACTCTTTGCACTCTTTGCATAAAGGGTTAGGCACCCATAGGGGTGAAGAGCTAGCTTTCAACCCTCTACTCTGTACTTGGACATTTAGGACTAGATCCTTTGTTGTACAGTGCGGAGCCTCTCCATAACCCCATGCTCCAAGCGACCAGGCACTTCTTGTCTGTCCTCCGTAAATGGGTAATGCCTTCTTCCCCAATTACAGTCGTGCATGCGCATTCAGACGGGACAAGAGCGAAGAGCGTAAAGCCTGCCCTGTGTGCATAACCATCATGTAACTAAAGACAGAAAAACAAACATGCAAGGGGCTCAAAAATGCTGGCTAAGGCTTAAGGCATGGGCAAAAGTGCTGGCTAAGGCTTAAGGCATGGGCACAAGTGCTGGCTAAGGCTTAAGGCATGGGCACAAGTGCTGGCTAAGGCTTAAGGCATGGGCACAAGTGCTGGCTAAGGCTTAAGGCATGGGCACAAGTGCTGGCTAAGGCTTAAGGCATGGGCACAAGTGCTGGCTAGGCTTAAGGCATACGGCTAACTCTTTGCACTCTTTGCATAAAGGGTTAGGCACCCATAGGGGTGAAGAGCTAGCTTTCACCCCTCTACTCTGTACTTGGACATTTAGGACTAGATCCTTTGTTGTACAGTGCGGAGCCTCTCCATAACCCCATGCTCCAAGCGACCAGGCACTTCTTGTCTGTCCTCCGTAAATGGGTAATGCCTTCTTCCCCAATTACAGTCGTGCATGCGCATTCAGACGGGACAAGAGCGAAGAGCGTAAAGCCTGCCCTGTGTGCATAACCATCATGTAACTAAAGACAGAAAAACAAACATGCAAGGGGCTCAAAAGTGCTGGCTAAGGCTTAAGGCATGGGCAAAAGTGCTGGCTAAGGCTTAAGGCATGGGCACAAGTGCTGGCTAAGGCTTAAGGCATGGGCACAAGTGCTGGCTAAGGCTTAAGGCATGGGCACAAGTGCTGGCTAAGGCTTAAGGCATGGGCACAAGTGCTGGCTAAGGCTTAAGGCATGGGCACAAGTGCTGGCTAAGGCTTAAGGCATGGGCACAAGTGCTGGCTAGGCTTAAGGAATGGGCACAAGTGCTGGCTAGGCATAAGGCATGGGCACAAGTGCTGGCTAGGCATAAGGCATGGGCACAAGTGCTGGCTAAGGCTTAAGGCATGGGCACAAGTGCTGGCTAAGGCTTAAGGCATGGGCACAAGTGCTGGCTAAGGCTTAAGGCATGGGCACAAGTGCTGGCTATGCTTAAGGCAACGGCACAAGTGCTGGCTAGGCTTAAGGCATGGGCACAAGTGCTGGCTAAGGCTTAAGGCATGGGCACAAGTGCTGGCTAAGGCTTAAGGCATGGGCACAAGTGCTGGCTAAGGCTTAAGGCATGGGCACAAGTGCTGGCTAAGGCTTAAGGCATGGGCACAAGTGCTGGCTAAGGCTTAAGGCATGGGCACAAGTGCTGGCTAAGGCTTAAGGCATGGGCACAAGTGCTGGCTAAGGCTTAAGGCATGGGCACAAGTGCTGGCTAAGGCTTAAGGCCTGGGCACAAGTGCTGGCTAGGCTTAAGGCCTGGGCACAAGTGCTGGCTAGGCTTAAGGCATGGGCACAAGTGCTGGCTAGGCATAAGGCAAGGGCACAAGTGCTGGCTAAGGCTTAAGGCATGGGCACAAGTGCTGGCTAGGCATAAGGCATGGGCACAAGTGCTGGCTAGGCATAAGGCATGGGCACAAGTGCTGGCTAGACATAAGGCATGGGCACAAGTGATGGCTAGGCATAAGGCATGGGCACAAGTGCTGGCTAGGCATAAGACATGGGCACAAGTGCTGGCTAAGGTTTAAGGCATGGGCACAAGTGCTGGCTAAGGCTTAAGGCATGGGCACAAGTGCTGGCTAAGGCTTAAGGCATGGGCACAAGTGCTGGCTAAGGCTTAAGGCATGGGCACAAGTGCTGGCTATGCTTAAGGCAACGGCACAAGTGCTGGCTAGGCTTAAGGCATGGGCACAAGTGCTGGCTAAGGCTTAAGGCATGGGCACAAGTGCTGGCTAAGGCTTAAGGCATGGGCACAAGTGCTGGCTAAGGCTTAAGGCATGGGCACAAGTGCTGGCTAAGGCTTAAGGCATGGGCACAAGTGCTGGCTAAGGCTTAAGGCATGGGCACAAGTGCTGGCTAAGGCTTAAGGCATGGGCACAAGTGCTGGCTAAGGCTTAAGGCATGGGCACAAGTGCTGGCTAAGGCTTAAGGCCTGGGCACAAGTGCTGGCTAGGCTTAAGGCCTGGGCACAAGTGCTGGCTAGGCTTAAGGCATGGGCACAAGTGCTGGCTAGGCATAAGGCAAGGGCACAAGTGCTGGCTAAGGCTTAAGGCATGGGCACAAGTGCTGGCTATGCTTAAGGCAATGGCACAATTGCTGGCTATGCTTAAGGCAACGGCACAAGTGCTGGCTAAGGCTTAAGGCATGGGCACAAGTGCTGGCTAAGGCTTAAGGCATGGGCACAAGTGCTGGCTAGGCATAAGGCATGGGCACAAGTGCTGGCTAGGCATAAGGCATAGGCACAAGTGCTGGCTAGCCATAAGGCATGGGCACAAGTGCTGGCTAAGGCTTAAGGCATGGGCACAAGTGCTGGCTAAGGCTTAAGGCATGGGCACAAGTGCTGGCTAAGGCTTAAGGCATGGGCACAAGTGCTGGCTAAGGCTTAAGGCATGGGCACAAGTGCTGGCTAAGGCTTAAGGCATGGGCACAAGTACTGGCTAGGCTTAAGGCATGGGCACTAGTGCTGGCTATGCTTAAGGCAACGGCACAAGTGCTTGCTATGCTTAAGGCAACGGCACAAGTGCTGGCTAGGCTTAAGGCATGGGCACAAGTGCTGGCTAGGCTTAAGGCATGAGCACAAGTGCTGGCTAGGCATAAGGCATGGGCACAAGTGCTGGCTAGGCATAAGGCATGGGCACAAGTGCTGGCTAAGGCTTAAGGCATGGGCACCAGTGCTGGCTAAGGCTTAAGGCATGGGCACAAGTGCTGGCTAAGGCTTAAGGCATGGGCACAAGTGCTGGCTAAGGCTTAAGTCATGGGCACAAGTACTGGCTAGACTTAAGGCATGGGCAGAAGTGCTGCCTAAGGATTAAGGCAACGGCACAAGTGCTGGTTAGGCTTAAGGCAACGGCACAAGTGATGGCTAGGCTTAAGGCATGGGCACAAGAGATGGCTAGGCTTAAGGCATGGGTACAAGTGCTGGCTAGGCATAAGGCATGGGCACAAGTGCTGGCTAGGCTTAAGGCATGGGCACAAGTGCTGGCTAAGGCTTAAGGCATGGGCACAAGTGCTGGCTAAGGCTTAAGGCATGGGCACAAGTGCTGGCTAAGGCTTAAGGCCTTGGCACAAGTGCTGGCTAGCCTTAAGGCCTGGGCACAAGTGCTGGCTAGGCTTAAGGCATGGGCACAAGTGCTGGCTAGGCATAAGGCAAGGGCACAAGTGCTGGCTAAGGCTTAAGGCATGGGCACAAGTGCTGGCTATGGTTAAGGCAACGGCACAAGTGCTGGCTATGCTTAAGGCAACGGCACAAGTGCTGGCTAGGCTTAAGGCATGGGCACAAGTGCTGGCTAAGGCTTAAGGCATGGGCACAAGTGCTGGCTAAGGCTTAAGGCATGGGCACAAGTGCTGGCTAAGGCTTAATGCATGGGCACAAGTGCTGGCTAAGGCTTAAGGTATGGGCACAAGTGCTGGTTAAGGTTTAAGGCATGGGCACAAGTGCTGGCTAAGGTTTAAGGCATGGGCACAAGTGCTGGCTAAGGCTTAAGGCATGGGCACAAGTGCTGGCTAAGGCTTAAGGCATGGGCACAAGTACTGGCTAGGCTTAAGGCATGGGCAGAAGTGCTGCCTAAGGCTTAAGGCAACGGCACAAGTGCTGGTTAGGCTTAAGGCAACGGCACAAGTGATGGCTAGGCTTAAGGCATGGGCACAAGAGATGGCTAGGCTTAAGGCATGGGTACAAGTGCTGGCTAGGCATAAGGCATGGGCACAAGTGCTGGCTAAGGCTTAAGGCATGGGCACAAGTGCTGGCTAAGGCTTAAGGCATGGGCACAAGTGCTGGCTAAGGCTTAAGGCTTGGGCACAAGTGCTGGCTAGGCTTAAGGCCTGGGCACAAGTGCTGGCTAGGCTTAAGGCATGGGCACAAGTGCTGGCTAGGCATAAGGCAAGGGCACAAGTGCTGGCTAGGCATAAGGCATGGGCACAAGTGATGGCTAAGGCTTAAGGCATGGGCACAAGTGCTGGCTATGCTTAAGGCAACGGCACAAGTGCTGGCTAGGCTTAAGGCATGGGCACAAGTGCTGGCTAA
>NW_027194202.1:0-41476 GCF_032444005.1 Ranitomeya imitator
CGTGCTTTTACCAATGCATAAAATGCATGGAGAAGTCATTTCGAATGACTGGTCCTCAGTGTTGTGAGAACGATGACTGGTTAAAATTTTTGGGTGGTTTCTTGTTCAGTCCATAGGCCTACATCATGTGGCAAACCGGTGAGCATGTGGCTCTATTAGTTATAGGAGATACCTTGAAAACATATCACACTTTTCATCATAGTGCTTTTACCAATGCATAAAATGCATGGAGAAGTCATTTCGAATGACTGGTCCTCAGTGTTGTGAGAGAACGATGACTGGTTAAAATTTTTGGGTGGTTTCTTGTTCAGTCCATAGGCCTACATCATGTGGCAAACCGGTGAGCATGTGGCTCTATTAGTATAGGAGATACCTGAAAACATATCACACTTTTCATCATAGTGCTTTTACCAATGCATAAAAATGCATGGAGAAGTCATTTCGAATGACTGGTCCTCAGTGGTTGTCTGAGAACGATGACTGGTTAAAATTTTTTGGTGGTTTCTTGTTCAGTCCATAGGCCTACATCATGTGGCACACCGGTGAGCATGTGGCTCTATTAGTATAGGAGATACCTGAAAACATATCACACTTTTCATCATAGTGCTTTTACCAATGCATAAAATGCATGGAGAAGTCATTTCGAATGACTGGTCCTCAGTGTTGTCGAGAACGATGACTGGTTAAAATTTTTGGTGGTTTCTTGTTCAGTCCATAGGCCTACATCATGTGGCAAACCGGTGAGCATGTGGCTCTATTAGTATAGGAGATACCTGAAAACATATCACACTTTTCATCATAGTGCTTTTACCAATGCATAAAATGCATGGAGAAGTCATTTCGAATGACTGGTCCTCAGTGTTGTAGAGAACGATGACTGGTTAAAATTTTTGGTGGTTTCTTGTTCAGTCCATAGGCCTACATCATGTGGCAAGGCCTACATCATGTGGCAAACCGGTGAGCATGTGGCTCTATTAGTATAGGAGATACCTGAAAACATATCACACTTTTAACATCATAGTGCTTTTACCAATGCATAAAATGCATGGAGAAGTCATTTCGAATGACTGGTCCTCAGTGTTGTGAGAACGATGACTGGTTAAAATTTTTGGTGGTTTCTTGTTCAGTCCATAGGCCTACATCATGTGGCAAACCGGTGAGCATGTGGCTCTATTAGTATAGGAGATACCTGAAAACATATCACACTTTTCATCATAGTGCTTTTACCAATGCATAAAATGCATGGAGAAGTCATTTCGAATGACTGGTCCTCAGTGTTGTGAGAACGATGACTGGTTAAAATTTTTGGTGGTTTCTTGTTCAGTCCATAGGCCTACATCATGTGGCAAACCGGTGAGCATGTGGCTCTATTAGTATAGGAGATACCTGAAAACATATCACACTTTTCATCATAGTGCTTTTACCAATGCATAAAATGCATGGAGAAGTCATTTCGAATGACTGGTCCTCAGTGTTGTGAGAACGATGACTGGTTAAAATTTTTGGTGGTTTTCTTGTTCAGTCCATAGGCCTACATCATGTGGCAAACCGGTGAGCATGTGGCTCTATTAGTATAGGAGATACCTGAAAACATATCACACTTTTCATCATAGTGCTTTTACCAATGCATAAAATGCATGGAGAAGTCATTTCGAATGACTGGTCCTCAGTGTTGTGAGAACGATGACTGGTTAAAATTTTTGGTGGTTTCTTGTTCAGTCCATAGGCCTACATCATGTGCAAACCGGTGAGCATGTGGCTCTATTAGTATAGGAGATACCTGAAAACATATCACACTTTTCATCATAGTGCTTTTACCAATGCATAAAATGCATGGAGAAGTCATTTCGAATGACTGGTCCTCAGTGTTGTGAGAACGATGACTGGTTAAAATTTTTGGTGGTTTCTTGTTCAGTCCATAGGGCCTTGCATCATGTTGCAAACCGGTGAGCATGTGGCTCTATTAGTATAGGAGATACCTGAAAACATATCACACTTTTCATCATAGTGCTTTTACCAATGCATAAAATGCATGGAGAAGTCATTTCGAATGACTGGTCCTCAGTGTTGTGAGAACGATGACTGGTTAAAATTTTTGGTGGTTTCTTGTTCAGTCCATAGGCCTACATCATGTGGCAAACCGGTGAGCATGTGGCTCTATTAGTATAGGAGATACCTGAAAACATATCACACTTTTCATCATAGTGCTCTTTACCAATGCATAAAATGCATGGAGAAGTCATTTCGAATGACTGGTCCTAAGTGTTGTGAGAACGATGACTGGTTAAAATTTTTGGTGGTTTCTTGTTTAGTCCATAGGCCTACATCATGTGGCAAACCGGTGAGCATGTGGCTCTATTAGTATAGGAGATACCTGAAAACATATCACACTTTTCATCATAGTGCCTTTACAATGCATAAAATGCATGGAGAAGTCATTTCGAATGACTGGTCCTCAGTGTTGTGAGAACGATGACTGGTTAAAATTTTTGGTGGTTTCTTGTTCAGTCCATAGGCCTACATCATGTGGCAAACCGGTGAGCATGTGGCTCTATTAGTATAGGAGATACCTGAAAACATATCACACTTTTCATCATAGTGCTTTTAACAAATGCATAAAATGCATGGAGAAGTCATTTCGAATGACTGGTCCTCAGTGTTGTGAGAACGATGACTGGTTAAAATTTTTGGTGGTTTCTTGTTCAGTCCATAGGCCTACATCATGTGGCAAACCGGTGAGCATGTGGCTCTATTAGTATAGGGAGATACCTGAAAACATATCACACTTTTCATCATAGTGCTTTTACCAATGCATAAAATGCATGGAGAAGTCATTTCGAATGACTGGTCCTCAGTGTTGTGAGAACGATGACTGGTTAAAATTTTTGGTGGTTTCTTGTTCAGTCCATAGGCCTACATCATGTGGCAAACCGGTGAGCATGTGGCTCTATTAGTATAGGAGATACCTGAAAACATATCACACTTTTCATCATAGTGCTTTTACCAATGCATAAACTGCATGGAGAAGTCATTTCGAATGACTGGTCCTCAGTGTTGTGAGAACGATGACTGGTTAAAATTTTTGGTGGTTTCTTGTTCAGTCCATAGGCCTACATCATGTGGCAAACCGGTGAGCATGTGGCTCTATTAGTATAGGAGATACCTGAAAACATATCACACTTTTCATCATAGTGCTTTTACCAATGCATAAAATGCATGGAGAAGTCATTTCGAATGACTGGTCCTCAGTGTTGTGAGAACGATAACTGGTTAAAATTTTTGGTGGTTTCTTGTTCAGTCCATAGGCCTACATCACGTGGCAAACCGGTGAGCATGTGGCTCTATTAGTATAGGAGATACCTGAAAACATATCACACTTTTCATCATAGTGCTTTTACCAATGCATAAAATGCATGGAGAAGTCATTTCGAATGACTGGTCCTCAGTGTTGTGAGAACGATGACTGGTTAAAATTTTTGGTGGTTTCTTGTTCAGTCCATAGGCCTACATCATGTGGCAAACCGGTGAGCATGTGGCTCTATTAGTATAGGAGATACCTGAAAACATATCACACTTTTCATCATAGTGCTTTTACCAATGCATAAAATGCATGGAGAAGTCATTTCGAATGACTGGTCCTCAGTGTTGTGAGAACGATGACTGGTTAAAATTTTTGGTGGTTTCTTGTTCAGTCCATAGGCCTACATCACGTGGCAAACCGGTGAGCATGTGGCTCTATTAGTATAGGAGATACCTGAAAACATATCACACTTTTCATCATAGTGCTTTTACCAATGCATAAAATGCATGGAGAAGTCATTTCGAATGACTGGTCCTCAGTGTTGTGAGAACGATGACTGGTTAAAATTTTTGGTGGTTTCTTGTTCAGGCCATAGGCCTACATCATGTGGCAAACCGGTGAGCATGTGGCTCTATTAGTATAGGAGATACCTGAAAACATATCACACTTTTCATCATAGTGCTTTTACCAATGCATAAAATGCATGGAGAAGTCATTTCGAATGACTGGTCCTCAGTGTTGTGAGAACGATGACTGGTTAAAATTTTTGGTGGTTTCTTGTTCAGTCCATAGGCCTACATCATGTGGCAAACCGGTGAGCATGTGGCTCTATTAGTATAGGAGATACCTGAAAATATATCACACTTTTCATCATAGTGCTTTTACCAATGCATGAAATGCATGGAGAAGTCATTTCGAATGACTGGTCCTCAGTGTTGTGAGAACGATGACTGGTTAAAATTTTTGGTGGTTTCTTGTTCAGTCCATAGGCCTACATCATGTGGCAAACCGGTGAGCATGTGGCTCTATTAGTATAGGAGATACCTGAAAACATATCACACTTTTCATCATAGTGCTTTTACCAATGCATAAAATGCATGGAGAAGTCATTTCGAATGACTGGTCCTCAGTGTTGTGAGAACGATGACTGGTTAAAATTTTTGGTGGTTTCTTGTTCAGTCCATAGGCCTACATCATGTGGCAAACCGGTGAGCATGTGGCTCTATTAGTATAGGAGATACCTGAAAATATATCACACTTTTCATCATAGTGCTTTTACCAATGCATAAAATGCATGGAGAAGTCATTTCGAATGACTGGTCCTCAGTGTTGTGAGAACGATGACTGGTTAAAATTTTTGGTGGTTTCTTGTTCAGTCCATAGGCCTACATCATGTGGCAAACCGGTGAGCATGTGGCTCTATTAGTATAGGAGATACCTGAAAACATATCACACTTTTCATCATAGTGCTTTTACCAATGCATAAAATGCATGGAGAAGTCATTTCGAATGACTGGTCCTCAGTGTTGTGAGAACGATGACTGGTTAAAATTTTTGGTGGTTTCTTGTTCAGTCCATAGGCCTACATCATGTGGCAAACCGGTGAGCATGTGGCTCTATTAGTATAGGAGATACCTGAAAACATATCACACTTTTCATCATAGTGCTTTTACCAATGCATAAAATGCATGGAGAAGTCATTTCGAATGACTGGTCCTCAGTGTTGTGAGAACGATGACTGGTTAAAATTTTTGGTGGTTTCTTGTTCAGTCCATAGGCCTACATCATGTGGCAAACCGGTGAGCATGTGGCTCTATTAGTATAGGAGATACCTGAAAACATATCACACTTTTCATCATAGTGCTTTTACCAATGCATAAAATGCATGGAGAAGTCATTTCGAATGACTGGTCCTCAGTGTTGTGAGAACGATGACTGGTTAAAATTTTTGGTGGTTTCTTGTTCAGTCCATAGGCCTACATCATGTGGCAAACCGGTGAGCATGTGGCTCTATTAGTATAGGAGATACCTGAAAACATATCACACTTTTCATCATAGTGCTTTTACCAATGCATAAAATGCATGGAGAAGTCATTTCGAATGACTGGTCCTCAGTGTTGTGAGAACGATGACTGGTTAAAATTTTTGGTGGTTTCTTGTTCAGTCCATAGGCCTACATCATGTGGCAAACCGGTGAGCATGTGGCTCTATTAGTATAGGAGATACCTGAAAACATATCACACTTTCCATCATAGTGCTTTTACCAATGCATAAAATGCATGGAGAAGTCATTTCGAATGACTGGTCCTCAGTGTTGTGAGAACGATGACTGGTTAAAATTTTTGGTGGTTTCTTGTTCAGTCCATAGGCCTACATCATGTTGCAAACCGGTGAGCATGTGGCTCTATTAGTATAGGAGATACCTGAAAACATATCACACTTTTCATCATAGTGCTTTTACCAATGCATAAAATGCATGGAGAAGTCATTTCGAATGACTGGTCCTCAGTGTTGTGAGAACGATGACTGGTTAAAATTTTTGGTGGTTTCTTGTTCAGTCCATAGGCCTACATCATGTGGCAAACCGGTGAGCATGTGGCTCTATTAGTATAGGAGATACCTGAAAACATATCACACTTTTCATCATAGTGCTTTTACCAATGCATAAAATGCATGGAGAAGTCATTTCGAATGACTGGTCCTCAGTGTTGTGAGAACGATGACTGGTTAAAATTTTTGGTGGTTTCTTGTTCAGTCCATAGGCCTACATCATGTGGCAAACCGGTGAGCATGTGGCTCTATTAGTATAGGAGATACCTGAAAACATATCACACTTTTCATCATAGTGCTTTTACCAATGCATAAAATGCATGGAGAAGTCATTTCGAATGACTGGTCCTCAGTGTTGTGAGAACGATGACTGGTTAAAATTTTTGGTGGTTTCTTGTTCAGTCCATAGGCCTACATCATGTGGCAAACCGGTGAGCATGTGGCTCTATTAGTATAGGAGATACCTGAAAACATATCACACTTTTCATCATAGTGCTTTTACCAATGCATAAAATGCATGGAGAAGTCATTTCGAATGACTGGTCCTCAGTGTTGTGAGAACGATGACTGGTTAAAATTTTTGGTGGTTTCTTGTTCAGTCCATAGGCCTACATCATGTGGCAAACCGGTGAGCATGTGGCTCTATTAGTATAGGAGATACCTGAAAACATATCACACTTTTCATCATAGTGCTTTTACCAATGCATAAAATGCATGGAGAAGTCATTTCGAATGACTGGTCCTCAGTGTTGTGAGAACGATGACTGGTTAAAATTTTTGGTGGTTTCTTGTTCAGTCCATAGGCCTACATCATGTGGCAAACCGGTGAGCATGTGGCTCTATTAGTATAGGAGATACCTGAAAACATATCACACTTTTCATCATAGTGCTTTTACCAATGCATAAAATGCATGGAGAAGTCATTTCGAATGACTGGTCCTCAGTGTTGTGAGAACGATGACTGGTTAAAATTTTTGGTGGTTTCTTGTTCAGTCCATAGGCCTACATCATGTGGCAAACAGGTGAGCATGTGGCTCTATTAGTATAGGAGATACCTGAAAACATATCACACTTTTCATCATAGTGCTTTTACCAATGCATAAAATGCATGGAGAAGTCATTTCGAATGACTGGTCCTCAGTGTTGTGAGAACGATGACTGGTTAAAATTTTTGGTGATTTCTTGTTCAGTCCATAGGCCTACATCATGTGGCAAACCGGTGAGCATGTGGCTCTATTAGTATAGGAGATACCTGAAAACATATCATCATAGTGCTTTTACCAATGCATAAAATGCATGGAGAAGTCATTTCGAATGACTGGTCCTCAGTGTTGTGAGAACGATGACTGGTTAAAATTTTTGGTGGTTTCTTGTTCAGTCCATAGGCCTACATCATGTGGCAAACCGGTGAGCATGTGGCTCTATTAGTATAGGAGATACCTGAAAACATATCACACTTTTCATCACAGTGCTTTTACCAATGCATAAAATGCATGGAGAAGTCATTTCGAATGACTGGTCCTCAGTGTTGTGAGAACAATGACTGGTTAAAATTTTTGGTGGTTTCTTGTTCAGTCCATAGGCCTACATCATGTGGCAAACCGGTGAGCATGTGGCTGTATTAGTATAGGAGATACCTGAAAACATCACACTTTTCATCATAGTGCTTTTACCAATGCATAAAATGCATGGAGAAGTCATTTCGAATGACTGGTCCTCAGTGTTGTGAGAACGATGACTGGTTAAAATTTTTGGTGGTTTCTTGTTCAGTCCATAGGCCTACATCATGTGGCAAACCGGTGAGCATGTGGCTCTATTAGTATAGGAGATACCTGAAAACATATCACACTTTTCATCATAGTGCTTTTACCAATGCATAAAATGCATGGAGAAGTCATTTCGAATGACTGGTCCTCAGTGTTGTGAGAACGATGACTGGTTAAAATTTTTGGTGGTTTCTTGTTCAGTCCATAGGCCTACATCATGTGGCAAACCGGTGAGCATGTGGCTCTATTAGTATAGGAGATACCTGAAAACATATCACACTTTTCATCATAGTGCTTTTACCAATGCATAAAATGCATGGAGAAGTCATTTCAAATGACTGGTCCTCAGTGTTGTGAGAACGATGACTGGTTAAAATTTTTGGTGGTTTCTTGTTCAGGCCATAGGCCTACATCATGTGGCAAACCGGTGAGCATGTGGCTCTATTAGTATAGGAGATACCTGAAAACATATCACACTTTTCATCATAGTGCTTTTACCAATGCATAAAATGCATGGAGAAGTCATTTCGAATGACTGGTCCTCAGTGTTGTGAGAACGATGACTGGTTAAAATTTTTGGTGGTTTCTTGTTCAGTCCATAGGCCTACATCATGTGGCAAACCGGTGAGCATGTGGCTCTATTAGTATAGGAGATACCTGAAAACATATCATCATAGTGCTTTTACCAATGCATAAAATGCATGGAGAAGTCATTTCGAATGACTGGTCCTCAGTGTTGTGAGAACGATGACTGGTTAAAATTTTTGGTGGTTTCTTGTTCAGTCCATAGGCCTACATCATGTGGCAAACCGGTGAGCATGTGGCTCTATTAGTATAGGAGATACCTGAAAACATATCACACTTTTCATCATAGTGCTTTTACCAATGCATAAAATGCATGGAGAAGTCATTTCGAATGACTGGTCCTCAGTGTTGTGAGAACAATGACTGGTTAAAATTTTTGGTGGTTTCTTGTTCAGTCCATAGGCCTACATCATGTGGCAAACCGGTGAGCATGTGGCTGTATTAGTATAGGAGATACCTGAAAACATCACACTTTTCATCATAGTGCTTTTACCAATGCATAAAATGCATGGAGAAGTCATTTCGAATGACTGGTCCTCAGTGTTGTGAGAACGATGACTGGTTAAAATTTTTGGTGGTTTCTTGTTCAGTCCATAGGCCTACATCATGTGGCAAACCGGTGAGCATGTGGCTCTATTAGTATAGGAGATACCTGAAAACATATCACACTTTTCATCATAGTGCTTTTACCAATGCATAAAATGCATGGAGAAGTCATTTCGAATGACTGGTCCTCAGTGTTGTGAGAACGATGACTGGTTAAAATTTTTGGTGGTTTCTTGTTCAGTCCATAGGCCTACATCATGTGGCAAACCGGTGAGCATGTGGCTCTATTAGTATAGGAGATACCTGAAAACATATCACACTTTTCATCATAGTGCTTTTACCAATGCATAAAATGCATGGAGAAGTCATTTCGAATGACTGGTCCTCAGTGTTGTGAGAACGATGACTGGTTAAAATTTTTGGTGGTTTCTTGTTCAGTCCATAGGCCTACATCATGTGGCAAACCGGTGAGCATGTGGCTCTATTAGTATAGGAGATACCTGAAAACATATCACACTTTTCATCATAGTGCTTTTACCAATGCATAAAATGCATGGAGAAGTCATTTCGAATGACTGGTCCTCAGTGTTGTGAGAACGATGACTGGTTAAAATTTTTGGTGGTTTCTTGTTCAGTCCATAGGCCTACATCATGTGGCAAACAGGTGAGCATGTGGCTCTATTAGTATAGGAGATACCTGAAAACATATCACACTTTTCATCATAGTGCTTTTACCAATGCATAAAATGCATGGAGAAGTCATTTCGAATGACTGGTCCTCAGTGTTGTGAGAACGATGACTGGTTAAAATTTTTGGTGGTTTCTTGTTCAGTCCATAGGCCTACATCATGTGGCAAACCGGTGAGCATGTGGCTCTATTAGTATAGGAGATACCTGAAAACATATCATCATAGTGCTTTTACCAATGCATAAAATGCATGGAGAAGTCATTTCGAATGACTGGTCCTCAGTGTTGTGAGAACGATGACTGGTTAAAATTTTTGGTGGTTTCTTGTTCAGTCCATAGGCCTACATCATGTGGCAAACCGGTGAGCATGTGGCTCTATTAGTATAGGAGATACCTGAAAACATATCACACTTTTCATCATAGTGCTTTTACCAATGCATAAAATGCATGGAGAAGTCATTTCGAATGACTGGTCCTCAGTGTTGTGAGAACAATGACTGGTTAAAATTTTTGGTGGTTTCTTGTTCAGTCCATAGGCCTACATCATGTGGCAAACCGGTGAGCATGTGGCTGTATTAGTATAGGAGATACCTGAAAACATCACACTTTTCATCATAGTGCTTTTACCAATGCATAAAATGCATGGAGAAGTCATTTCGAATGACTGGTCCTCAGTGTTGTGAGAACGATGACTGGTTAAAATTTTTGGTGGTTTCTTGTTCAGTCCATAGGCCTACATCATGTGGCAAACAGGTGAGCATGTGGCTCTATTAGTATAGGAGATACCTGAAAACATATCACACTTTTCATCATAGTGCTTTTACCAATGCATAAAATGCATGGAGAAGTCATTTCGAATGACTGGTCCTCAGTGTTGTGAGAACGATGACTGGTTAAAATTTTTGGTGATTTCTTGTTCAGTCCATAGGCCTACATCATGTGGCAAACCGGTGAGCATGTGGCTCTATTAGTATAGGAGATACCTGAAAACATATCATCATAGTGCTTTTACCAATGCATAAAATGCATGGAGAAGTCATTTCGAATGACTGGTCCTCAGTGTTGTGAGAACGATGACTGGTTAAAATTTTTGGTGGTTTCTTGTTCAGTCCATAGGCCTACATCATGTGGCAAACCGGTGAGCATGTGGCTCTATTAGTATAGGAGATACCTGAAAACATATCACACTTTTCATCACAGTGCTTTTACCAATGCATAAAATGCATGGAGAAGTCATTTCGAATGACTGGTCCTCAGTGTTGTGAGAACAATGACTGGTTAAAATTTTTGGTGGTTTCTTGTTCAGTCCATAGGCCTACATCATGTGGCAAACCGGTGAGCATGTGGCTGTATTAGTATAGGAGATACCTGAAAACATCACACTTTTCATCATAGTGCTTTTACCAATGCATAAAATGCATGGAGAAGTCATTTCGAATGACTGGTCCTCAGTGTTGTGAGAACGATGACTGGTTAAAATTTTTGGTGGTTTCTTGTTCAGTCCATAGGCCTACATCATGTGGCAAACCGGTGAGCATGTGGCTCTATTAGTATAGGAGATACCTGAAAACATATCACACTTTTCATCATAGTGCTTTTACCAATGCATAAAATGCATGGAGAAGTCATTTCGAATGACTGGTCCTCAGTGTTGTGAGAACGATGACTGGTTAAAATTTTTGGTGGTTTCTTGTTCAGTCCATAGGCCTACATCATGTGGCAAACCGGTGAGCATGTGGCTCTATTAGTATAGGAGATACCTGAAAACATATCACACTTTTCATCATAGTGCTTTTACCAATGCATAAAATGCATGGAGAAGTCATTTCAAATGACTGGTCCTCAGTGTTGTGAGAACGATGACTGGTTAAAATTTTTGGTGGTTTCTTGTTCAGGCCATAGGCCTACATCATGTGGCAAACCGGTGAGCATGTGGCTCTATTAGTATAGGAGATACCTGAAAACATATCACACTTTTCATCATAGTGCTTTTACCAATGCATAAAATGCATGGAGAAGTCATTTCGAATGACTGGTCCTCAGTGTTGTGAGAACGATGACTGGTTAAAATTTTTGGTGGTTTCTTGTTCAGTCCATAGGCCTACATCATGTGGCAAACCGGTGAGCATGTGGCTCTATTAGTATAGGAGATACCTGAAAACATATCATCATAGTGCTTTTACCAATGCATAAAATGCATGGAGAAGTCATTTCGAATGACTGGTCCTCAGTGTTGTGAGAACGATGACTGGTTAAAATTTTTGGTGGTTTCTTGTTCAGTCCATAGGCCTACATCATGTGGCAAACCGGTGAGCATGTGGCTCTATTAGTATAGGAGATACCTGAAAACATATCACACTTTTCATCATAGTGCTTTTACCAATGCATAAAATGCATGGAGAAGTCATTTCGAATGACTGGTCCTCAGTGTTGTGAGAACAATGACTGGTTAAAATTTTTGGTGGTTTCTTGTTCAGTCCATAGGCCTACATCATGTGGCAAACCGGTGAGCATGTGGCTGTATTAGTATAGGAGATACCTGAAAACATCACACTTTTCATCATAGTGCTTTTACCAATGCATAAAATGCATGGAGAAGTCATTTCGAATGACTGGTCCTCAGTGTTGTGAGAACGATGACTGGTTAAAATTTTTGGTGGTTTCTTGTTCAGTCCATAGGCCTACATCATGTGGCAAACCGGTGAGCATGTGGCTCTATTAGTATAGGAGATACCTGAAAACATATCACACTTTTCATCATAGTGCTTTTACCAATGCATAAAATGCATGGAGAAGTCATTTCGAATGACTGGTCCTCAGTGTTGTGAGAACGATGACTGGTTAAAATTTTTGGTGGTTTCTTGTTCAGTCCATAGGCCTACATCATGTGGCAAACCGGTGAGCATGTGGCTCTATTAGTATAGGAGATACCTGAAAACATATCACACTTTTCATCATAGTGCTTTTACCAATGCATAAAATGCATGGAGAAGTCATTTCGAATGACTGGTCCTCAGTGTTGTGAGAACGATGACTGGTTAAAATTTTTGGTGGTTTCTTGTTCAGTCCATAGGCCTACATCATGTGGCAAACCGGTGAGCATGTGGCTCTATTAGTATAGGAGATACCTGAAAACATATCACACTTTTCATCATAGTGCTTTTACCAATGCATAAAATGCATGGAGAAGTCATTTCGAATGACTGGTCCTCAGTGTTGTGAGAACGATGACTGGTTAAAATTTTTGGTGGTTTCTTGTTCAGTCCATAGGCCTACATCATGTGGCAAACAGGTGAGCATGTGGCTCTATTAGTATAGGAGATACCTGAAAACATATCACACTTTTCATCATAGTGCTTTTACCAATGCATAAAATGCATGGAGAAGTCATTTCGAATGACTGGTCCTCAGTGTTGTGAGAACGATGACTGGTTAAAATTTTTGGTGGTTTCTTGTTCAGTCCATAGGCCTACATCATGTGGCAAACCGGTGAGCATGTGGCTCTATTAGTATAGGAGATACCTGAAAACATATCATCATAGTGCTTTTACCAATGCATAAAATGCATGGAGAAGTCATTTCGAATGACTGGTCCTCAGTGTTGTGAGAACGATGACTGGTTAAAATTTTTGGTGGTTTCTTGTTCAGTCCATAGGCCTACATCATGTGGCAAACCGGTGAGCATGTGGCTCTATTAGTATAGGAGATACCTGAAAACATATCACACTTTTCATCATAGTGCTTTTACCAATGCATAAAATGCATGGAGAAGTCATTTCGAATGACTGGTCCTCAGTGTTGTGAGAACAATGACTGGTTAAAATTTTTGGTGGTTTCTTGTTCAGTCCATAGGCCTACATCATGTGGCAAACCGGTGAGCATGTGGCTGTATTAGTATAGGAGATACCTGAAAACATCACACTTTTCATCATAGTGCTTTTACCAATGCATAAAATGCATGGAGAAGTCATTTCGAATGACTGGTCCTCAGTGTTGTGAGAACGATGACTGGTTAAAATTTTTGGTGGTTTCTTCTTCAGTCCATAGGCCTACATCATGTGGCAAACCGGTGAGCATGTGGCTCTATTAGTATAGGAGATACCTGAAAACATATCACACTTTTCATCATAGTGCTTTTACCAATGCATAAAATGCATGGAGAAGTCATTTCGAATGACTGGTCCTCAGTGTTGTGAGAACGATGACTGGTTAAAATTTTTGGTGGTTTCTTGTTCAGTCCATAGGCCTACATCATGTGGCAAACCGGTGAGCATGTGGCTCTATTAGTATAGGAGATACCTGAAAACATATCACACTTTTCATCATAGTGCTTTTACCAATGCATAAAATGCATGGAGAAGTCATTTCGAATGACTGGTCCTCAGTGTTGTGAGAACGATGACTGGTTAAAATTTTTGGTGGTTTCTTGTTCAGTCCATAGGCCTACATCATGTGGCAAACCGGTGAGCATGTGGCTCTATTAGTATAGGAGATACCTGAAAACATATCACACTTTTCATCATAGTGCTTTTACCAATGCATAAAATGCATGGAGAAGTCATTTCGAATGACTGGTCCTCAGTGTTGTGAGAACGATGACTGGTTAAAATTTTTGGTGGTTTCTTGTTCAGGCCATAGGCCTACATCATGTGGCAAACCGGTGAGCATGTGGCTCTATTAGTATAGGAGATACCTGAAAACATATCACACTTTTCATCATAGTGCTTTTACCAATGCATAAAATGCATGGAGAAGTCATTTCGAATGACTGGTCCTCAGTGTTGTGAGAACGATGACTGGTTAAAATTTTTGGTGGTTTCTTGTTCAGTCCATAGGCCTACATCATGTGGCAAACCGGTGAGCATGTGGCTCTATTAGTATAGGAGATACCTGAAAACATATCACACTTTTCATCATAGTGCTTTTACCAATGCATAAAATGCATGGAGAAGTCATTTCGAATGACTGGTCCTCAGTGTTGTGAGAACGATGACTGGTTAAAATTTTTGGTGGTTTCTTGTTCAGTCCATAGGCCTACATCATGTGGCAAACCGGTGAGCATGTGGCTCTATTAGTATAGGAGATACCTGAAAACATATCACACTTTTCATCATAGTGCTTTTACCAATGCATAAAATGCATGGAGAAGTCATTTCGAATGACTGGTCCTCAGTGTTGTGAGAACGATGACTGGTTAAAATTTTTGGTGGTTTCTTGTTCAGTCCATAGGCCTACATCATGTGGCAAACCGGTGAGCATGTGGCTCTATTAGTATAGGAGATACCTGAAAACATATCACACTTTTCATCATAGTGCTTTTACCAATGCATAAAATGCATGGAGAAGTCATTTCGAATGACTGGTCCTCAGTGTTGTGAGAACGATGACTGGTTAAAATTTTTGGTGGTTTCTTGTTCAGTCCATAGGCCTACATCATGTGGCAAACCGGTGAGCATGTGGCTCTATTAGTATAGGAGATACCTGAAAACATATCACACTTTTCATCATAGTGCTTTTACCAATGCATAAAATGCATGGAGAAGTCATTTCGAATGACTGGTCCTCAGTGTTGTGAGAACGATGACTGGTTAAAATTTTTGGTGGTTTCTTGTTCAGTCCATAGGCCTACATCATGTGGCAAACCGGTGAGCATGTGGCTCTATTAGTATAGGAGATACCTGAAAACATATCACACTTTTCATCATAGTGCTTTTACCAATGCATAAAATGCATGGAGAAGTCATTTCGAATGACTGGTCCTCAGTGTTGTGAGAACGATGACTGGTTAAAATTTTTGGTGGTTTCTTGTTCAGTCCATAGGCCTACATCATGTGGCAAACCGGTGAGCATGTGGCTCTATTAGTATAGGAGATACCTGAAAACATATCACACTTTTCATCATAGTGCTTTTACCAATGCATAAAATGCATGGAGAAGTCATTTCGAATGACTGGTCCTCAGTGTTGTGAGAACGATGACTGGTTAAAATTTTTGGTGGTTTCTTGTTCAGTCCATAGGCCTACATCATGTGGCAAACCGGTGAGCATGTGGCTCTATTAGTATAGGAGATACCTGAAAACATATCACACTTTTCATCATAGTGCTTTTACCAATGCATAAAATGCATGGAGAAGTCATTTCGAATGACTGGTCCTCAGTGTTGTGAGAACGATGACTGGTTAAAATTTTTGGTGGTTTCTTGTTCAGTCCATAGGCCTACATCATGTGGCAAACCGGTGAGCATGTGGCTCTATTAGTATAGGAGATACCTGAAAACATATCACACTTTTCATCATAGTGCTTTTACCAATGCATAAAATGCATGGAGAAGTCATTTCGAATGACTGGTCCTCAGTGTTGTGAGAACAATGACTGGTTAAAATTTTTGGTGGTTTCTTGTTCAGTCCATAGGCCTACATCATGTGGCAAACCGGTGAGCATGTGGCTGTATTAGTATAGGAGATACCTGAAAACATATCACACTTTTCATCATAGTGCTTTTACCAATGCATAAAATGCATGGAGAAGTCATTTCGAATGACTGGTCCTCAGTGTTGTGAGAACGATGACTGGTTAAAATTTTTGGTGGTTTCTTGTTCAGTCCATAGGCCTACATCATGTGGCAAACCGGTGAGCATGTGGCTCTATTAGTATAGGAGATACCTGAAAACATATCACACTTTTCATCATAGTGCTTTTACCAATGCATAAAATGCATGGAGAAGTCATTTCGAATGACTGGTCCTCAGTGTTGTGAGAACGATGACTGGTTAAAATTTTTGGTGGTTTCTTGTTCAGTCCATAGGCCTACATCATGTGGCAAACCGGTGAGCATGTGGCTCTATTAGTATAGGAGATACCTGAAAACATATCACACTTTTCATCATAGTGCTTTTACCAATGCATAAAATGCATGGAGAAGTCATTTCGAATGACTGGTCCTCAGTGTTGTGAGAACGATGACTGGTTAAAATTTTTGGTGGTTTCTTGTTCAGGCCATAGGCCTACATCATGTGGCAAACCGGTGAGCATGTGGCTCTATTAGTATAGGAGATACCTGAAAACATATCACACTTTTTATCATAGTGCTTTTACCAATGCATAAAATGCATGGAGAAGTCATTTCGAATGACTGGTCCTCAGTGTTGTGAGAACGATGACTGGTTAAAATTTTTGGTGGTTTCTTGTTCAGTCCATAGGCCTACATCATGTGGCAAACCGGTGAGCATGTGGCTCTATTAGTATAGGAGATACCTGAAAACATATCACACTTTTCATCATAGTGCTTTTACCAATGCATAAAATGCATGGAGAAGTCATTTCGAATGACTGGTCCTCAGTGTTGTGAGAACGATGACAGGTTAAAATTTTTGGTGGTTTCTTGTTCAGTCCATAGGCCTACATCATGTGGCAAACCGGTGAGCATGTGGCTCTATTAGTATAGGAGATACCTGAAAACATATCACACTTTTCATCATAGTGCTTTTACCAATGCATAAAATGCATGGAGAAGTCATTTCGAATGACTGGTCCTCAGTGTTGTGAGAACGATGACTGGTTAAAATTTTTGGTGGTTTCTTGTTCAGTCCATAGGCCTACATCATGTGGCAAACCGGTGAGCATGTGGCTCTATTAGTATAGGAGATACCTGAAAACATATCACACTTTTCATCATAGTGCTTTTACCAATGCATAAAATGCATGGAGAAGTCATTTCGAATGACTGGTCCTCAGTGTTGTGAGAACGATGACTGGTTAAAATTTTTGGTGGTTTCTTGTTCAGTCCATAGGCCTACATCATGTGGCAAACCGGTGAGCATGTGGCTCTATTAGTATAGGAGATACCTGAAAACATATCACACTTTTCATCATAGTGCTTTTACCAATGCATAAAATGCATGGAGAAGTCATTTCGAATGACTGGTCCTCAGTGTTGTGAGAACGATGACTGGTTAAAATTTTTGGTGGTTTCTTGTTCAGTCCATAGGCCTACATCATGTGGCAAACCGGTGAGCATGTGGCTCTATTAGTATAGGAGATACCTGAAAACATATCACACTTTTCATCATAGTGCTTTTACCAATGCATAAAATGCATGGAGAAGTAATTTCGAATGACTGGTCCTCAGTGTTGTGAGAACGATGACTGGTTAAAATTTTTGGTGGTTTCTTGTTCAGGCCATAGGCCTACATCATGTGGCAAACCGGTGAGCATGTGGCTCTATTAGTATAGGAGATACCTGAAAACATATCACACTTTTCATCATAGTGCTTTTACCAATGCATAAAATGCATGGAGAAGTCATTTCGAATGACTGGTCCTCAGTGTTGTGAGAACGATGACTGGTTAAAATTTTTGGTGGTTTCTTGTTCAGTCCATAGGCCTACATCATGTGGCAAACCGGTGAGCATGTGGCTCTATTAGTATAGGAGATACCTGAAAACATATCACACTTTTCATCATAGTGCTTTTACCAATGCATAAAATGCATGGAGAAGTCATTTCGAATGACTGGTCCTCAGTGTTGTGAGAACGATGACTGGTTAAAATTTTTGGTGGTTTCTTGTTCAGTCCATAGGCCTACATCATGTGGCAAACCGGTGAGCATGTGGCTCTATTAGTATAGGAGATACCTGAAAACATATCACACTTTTCATCATAGTGCTTTTACCAATGCATAAAATGCATGGAGAAGTAATTTCGAATGACTGGTCCTCAGTGTTGTGAGAACGATGACTGGTTAAAATTTTTGGTGGTTTCTTGTTCAGTCCATAGGCCTACATCATGTGGCAAACCGGTGAGCATGTGGCTCTATTAGTATAGGAGATACCTGAAAACATATCACACTTTTCATCATAGTGCTTTTACCAATGCATAAAATGCATGGAGAAGTCATTTCGAATGACTGGTCCTCAGTGTTGTGAGAACGATGACTGGTTAAAATTTTTGGTGGTTTCTTGTTCAGTCCATAGGCCTACATCATATGGCAAACCGGTGAGCATGTGGCTCTATTAGTATAGGAGATACCTGAAAACATATCACACTTTTCATCATAGTGCTTTTACCAATGCATAAAATGCATGGAGAAGTCATTTCGAATGACTGGTCCTCAGTGTTGTGAGAACGATGACTGGTTAAAAATTTTGGTGGTTTCTTGTTCAGTCCATAGGCCTACATCATGTGGCAAACCGGTGAGCATGTGGCTCTATTAGTATAGGAGATACCTGAAAACATATCACACTTTTCATCATAGTGCTTTTACCAATGCATAAAATGCATGGAGAAGTCATTTCGAATGACTGGTCCTCAGTGTTGTGAGAACGATGACTGGTTAAAATTTTTGGTGGTTTCTTGTTCAGTCCATAGGCCTACATCATGTGGCAAACCGGTGAGCATGTGGCTCTATTAGTATAGGAGATACCTGAAAACATATCACACTTTTCATCATAGTGCTTTTACCAATGCATAAAATGCATGGAGAAGTCATTTCGAATGACTGGTCCTCAGTGTTGTGAGAACGATGACTGGTTAAAATTTTTGGTGGTTTCTTGCTCAGTCCATAGGCCTACATCATCTGGCAAACCGGTGAGCATGTGGCTCTATTAGTATAGGAGATACCTGAAAACATATCACAATTTTCATCATAGTGCTTTTACCAATGCATAAAATGCATGGAGAAGTCATTTCGAATGACTGGTCCTCAGTGTTGTGAGAACGATGACTGGTTAAAATTTTTGGTGGTTTCTTGTTCAGTCCATAGGCCTACATCATGTGGCAAACCGGTGAGCATGTGGCTCTATCAGTATAGGAGATACCTGAAAACATATCACACTTTTCAATCAAAGTGCTTTTACCAATGCATAAAATGCATGGAGAAGTCATTTCGGTTTCAAAATAATTTTATTGGATTTTGATCTTAAAACATGGGTAGGGTAAGTTAGGGTGGGGAGGGGGGGAGGTGGAAGGGGATAAGAAGCAAGGGGTAGGTAGATCCCCTATAACATTTGGGGATACTGAACAGGAACTATGTACAGTTTTGATCAGTTGAGACTGACAACATTGTTTTATGTCCAACATTATATAGAGTTTGTTAGTTCTGCATATAGAAATGACATTCATAGCTATAATGAATATTACATGACGTAACATGGATAGAGATGGAAAACACAGTTTAATTGGTGTGTCTCGCTGGAAGCTTTGATAGGTCTGTGGGAGAGTAAGGTAAGTGAGAATCTAATTTGATTGGTTGGTGAGTGTGAGTTTGAGAACTATCTCATGTGATAGGAGTAGGGAATTGTTGATCCCATCTTGCCCACTTCTTTGTGAATTTTTTGCATTGGTCATTGGCTATAGCAAAATGGAATTCGTGGGATCTGTGTAAAGAGATTCTCGTGATAATATCATTTATTGAGGGAGTTTGCTGTGTTTTCCATAGGGAAGCAATATAGTTTTTAACTACTAAACATATATGCAGTATCAGTAATTTCAGGTTATGTTCGAGCTGACCGAGTCCAAGGGACAACAAAGCACCCTGAGGCTTCAATTCAAAGTGTTCGTCAGTGAGTTTGTCTATTATCTCTTTTGAGGTTTTCTTCCAAATGGGTTTTACTGAAGGGCAACTCCAAAAAATGTGCATTATGTCGCCTTTCTGGCCGCATCCTCTCCAGCATTGAGCAGAATTAATGGTGTCTATATGAGCTAGTCTACTAGGGGTATAGTACCATCTCGAAACCGTTTTAAAGTGGGTCTCTTGTAATGACATAGAGATGGTGGACTGATAAGAGGCAGTGAAGGCCTCCTCCCAGTCCTCTATGCTAAAAGTGTTCTTTGTGTCTTGTTCCCATTTTACCATTGGGGGGGTTTTAGATAGATTGTAATCTGAATTATAGTTATTGTAGATGAATTTGTGACTCCAGAATATAGGATGTCCAATATTACTCAAAAGTTTAATGGAGGCTTCAGAGAATTTGGGTTTTTCCCCCAAGAAAGAATCTATATTTCTCTTGAGTACCAAGAACTCAAGGAAGGAAGAAGAGGGTGTATTGTATTGACCTTTTAGAGTTAGAAAGCTTAGGAATGTTTCTCCTGTATGTATGTCTCCAATTTTTCTTATTTTATAATTTGGCCAAATTTCAGGGAGGGGTTGGTCAATTATAGAGTACGCCAGGGAGATGGGAATCTTTTTTTGAATATCTGATTTTTTTAGGCCTTTTTGGAGTGAGAGTTTTTTCCATGCTGAAGCTATTGCCTGAAAAATTGGATGAGCTATCAAGTCGGGGTAATTACCAAGTATTGTTTTATAGATGATCCACTTCGGGTGGCGGTCGTTGTTTAGTGTAGTCTCTAGGTCCATCCAAATTGGCGGGTTAGAGCTTTGCAGCCAGTGTATGCTTTGTTTAATGAGCAAAGTATAATAGTGGGCTTTAATGTTTGGAATATTGATCCCTCCATTGATTTTCTTTTTGAAGAGAGTTTGGGTGGCCGTTCTAGCTTTTTTTGAGTTCCATATAAAGTCCCTTATTTGTGTCTGTAGGTGTGTGAGGCTGATGTCTGGGAATGGGAGTGGGACACATCTGAGAATATACAGGAGTTTGGGGAGGATAAATAGTCTCATAGTTAGTACCCTACCCCACCAGGACAAAGTGTTGTCTCTGTGTGCTAGAGTTGCTTTGAATATAATCTCTTTTAATAGGCTAAAGTTAGCTTTTATTGTGCCCTTAATTGTTTTATTTATTGTGATTCCTAAGTATGAGAATTCTTTATCGCACCAGTTTAAGGGTGTAGCATTTTTAATGGTTTGGGTTTGGTCTTTATTTAATTCTAGTGGGAGTATATTAGATTTAGCTAAGTTGATTTTAAAATTTGATAGTGTGGAGAATTTATCTATATCTTCCATTGCTTCGGGGATTGAGATTTCTGGATCAGTGAGGGATAGTATGATATCGTCCGCAAATAATGTGATTTTGTGGTGTTTAGTGGGGGTGGAGATACCCGTGATTTTATTGTTATTTCTAATGGTTTCGGCTAGTGGTTCGATAGCCATGTTGAATAAAATTGGTGAGAGGGGACAACCTTGCCTGGTCCCGTTTCTTATGTTAAATGGGTCTGAAATTTGTGAGTTGCAATAGACGCTGGCCTTAGGATCTGAATATAAGGCCATTATGTGGGATGTCATCTCTTCGTCGAAACCAAATTTGGCTAGACATTCTTTTAAAAAATCCCAATTGACTCTGTCGAATGCTTTTTCTGCGTCGAGTGATAGTAATGTGGTGGGGGTTTTTCGTTTCCTTGCCCAGCTAGTGATATTGATAATTCT
Source organism: Ranitomeya imitator (assembly GCF_032444005.1). Classification (NCBI taxonomy): domain Eukaryota; kingdom Metazoa; phylum Chordata; class Amphibia; order Anura; family Dendrobatidae; genus Ranitomeya; species Ranitomeya imitator. Next base: position 21,753 of record NW_027194202.1, read on the forward strand.
TCTAGTGGCGTCCGTTGGTTGTCTACCTCTCACAAATCCCATCTGGTCACCGGCTATTAGTTTTGGTAATATCAGACCAATTCTGTCTGCTAAGATTTTAGAGTATATTTTTACATCCACGTTTATTAGTGAGATGGGTCTGAAATTTTCCAAGGTTTCTGGATCTCCCTTTGATTTTGGGATCACTGATACTATGGCCATTAACATCTCAGAGGGAAAGGAGCCCCCTCGAAAAATATGGTTGAAAGTATCAGCCAAATGTGGGGAAAGGGTGTTTGAAAAAGCTTTGTAATATGCATTGGTGAATCCATCTGGGCCTGGTGATTTATGGAGATTAAATTTTTTGATAACACTTTCTACTTCATCAGGGGTGATGGGAGTTTTGAGGGCGTTTAATTCGTCGGGTGTTAGGGTGGGGAGGTTTATTTGTTTTAGGTATTTTTTGATTTTGTCTATTCTATCCTGCTTGTTTGTGTGGTTGTTTTGTAGGGGGTCTAAGTTATATAGTTTGGAGTAGAAACATGCAAATTCGTTGGCTATTTCCTTCGGGTGAGAGGTTTTGCCCATCCCATTTAGTTTATTTATTCTGTTGATTTTGTTAATTGTTCTGTTTTTTTTTATTTTGTTGGCCATATATTTTGTTGGTTTATTGTGAGATGTATAGAATTTATAATTTGACATTTTAACTATGTTATCATACGGAGAGAATAAGGTCTCTCTTAGTTCCGTTCTAAGTTTGGAGAGTTCATTTGGGGTGTTCTGGGGGGATTTGGTTTTGTTGATTAGGTTAATTTCAATTGTTCGAATTTTATTTGTTAGATCTTTGATTTTTTCCCTGGATTTCTTTTTTTCTCTGGAAGCTATACCCAAAATCACACCTCTGATAACTGCTTTGTGCGCGCACCAATTGGTGCATGGATTCGTTAGTTCTGGCTTATTGGTCTCGAAGTAGTTTTTTATGGCCTTTTGGATTATGGTTTTGTTGGCTGGTTTATGCAGAATTTTGGCGCTACATCTCCATAGTCTGGTGTTAAAGAGGGGTGGGCCAATCATTATTTTCCCTAGGACTGGGGCGTGATCAGAGATCGTTCTGGCCCCAATAGAAATTTCTTTGACATTTGTCAATGAGTGGATGTCAGTGGTGATTAGATCGATTCTTGAAGCCGTTTGGTGTATATCTGAAAAATGGGTATATTCCCTGGAGTTGGCATTAAGGCATCTAAAACAGTCGTATAGTTCGTTGTTCTCTAGCCAGGAATTAAGACAATCTGCAGTGGGTCTATTTTTGGAGGAAGAGTCTAATTTGTTGTCTGGAGTGACGTTGAAGTCACCCATTAAGAGTAGTCTACCCCTTCTGACTTCTTCGAGTTTTTTTATGATTGTGTTTAAAAATTGTATTTGGCCTACGTTTGGGGCATAGATGTTGGCTACTGTGTAGTCTTGATCGTTTATTTTGCAAATGAGAATATGGAAACGACCATTTTTGTCTTTGATTTCTCTTATAAGCTCAAATGGGGTAGAGCTCTCAATTAGTGTCAGTACTCCTGCTCTTTTTTTAGTGTTACTAGCCTCAAAAATGTGAGAAAATTTGTGATGTGTAAAATAAGGATGGTTACCCTCCAGGAATTTGGACTCCTGTAGGCAAATGACGTTGGCCCTGGACTCGGTCAGCTCTCTCCACAACGCGTGTCTCTTCTTGGGGTTGTTAAGCCCTCTAACGTTGTAAGACATCAGGTTTAACTCCATTCTTAGTTCTAGGTGAGTGATCTAAAGATGGAAATAGATAAAACAGTGAGAACGAACAGATGAACGAATTTTAACTGAAAGAAAACACAACTACAACTTTGTTACGCTAGTATACTGTTTCCTGGACAGTGTACACTCCTGTAAGGAAGAAAAATATTAGACTTGTTTTAACAAAGTAGAATAAGTGATCAGGTAGATCCTAAGGGATACTACCGCTTCTCTATTGGATACCCCTGTGGAAGGAAGAAGAGGGAGCAAGAACAGGTGAACATCCTAGTAGCAGAGCTTTCTAGACTTTACAAACATAACATTTTCAAATCTTGGGTTTGGTGTAGGTGTCCCTGATCGATCCAATGAAGTCCATTCCTTCTTTGGGTGAGAAGATTGGAATGGTCCGCCCTCTAAAACTCACTAGTAATTTCAGTGGGAAACCCCACTTGTAGGGAATGTTTTTCTCTCTAAGGAGGGCGGTGACCTTGCCGAAATCCCTGCGGCCCTCCAATGTTTCCTTAGATAGGTCTGGGAATACCTTCAGGTCCTTATAGGGTTCTGGGAAAAATTTGTTAACTCTCAAGTAGTTGATGATCCTTTCCTTCGTTTGGAAGAAATGGACCCTTAGGATAGTGTCTCTTGGGATATCAGGGGCTATTTTGGGGGGTCTAGGAAGTCTGTGGGCTCTGTCAATTGTGAGATCAGAGGGGGATAGTTCTGGGATTGCCGTTTTAAAAATCTCCTGAATATGTTGTGTGAGATCTTCTTGCTTAATTGCTTCCGGGAGCCCTCTAATTTTTATATTGTTTCGGCGCCCTCTGTCTTCTATGTCCGCCATTTTGATTTTCAGTTTTTGTATTTCCGCGGAAAGGTATTCTAGATCAGTATATGATTCTGCGGCTCCTTTTTCAATCTTTTGTATTCTTGTTTCGTGGTCATCTATTTTTTTATTGACTAGGTTGCAAAATTTTTCAAATTTGTCATCCATTTCCTGACTATGTTTTTGGAATCTTACATCAAGCACCCTCCCCATTTCTTTCCAGAAGTCTGCTTGGTTATCATAGGTTGGGGGATATGTGTCCCGCTGGGCTCTTTGTGGGCTGTCCCTTCTGAGTCTTTGTTTTTCGGGACTAAGATTAGGGCTTTGGTCATTATATGATTCCTCCGATTCACTAAGGTCTCTCACGTCTTCATATTTTTGGCTTGAGGCCCCTGGCATATTTCTTTTTGAGGAAAGGGAGGAGTCCATTTTTTCCAATTGATGTGAATTTTCATCCGTTTTTGTTTTCCTTCTGACTACTGGTTGCTGATTTACGTCTCTCGGGGGAGATCTGGATCTGGCTCTTATGGGGCTAATGGTGTTTACCTGGTCTCTTTGAGGGATACGACTGTTATGTGTTTTGTTTTGTTTAACGACGCTTTGCGATTTCGGCGATTGAGGGTTTGTGAGAGTCCTTTAAGTCTAGAAAAGCTCATAGTGGCTGGATATTTGGATTGGGTTGGTAGAGAAATAATAAGGTACAACCGGGGGGGCCCGGTGTGGGAGCCTCCGCTTTAGGATGCCCTTTAGCGGAAATTGTGCGGCTCAGTGGTCTTTATGTTGGTCTGCGTGGGACTGATAGAGGCCACTGGTGGATCCGTATGATTATATTAATAAGTCTCTTAGCGCGTTGTGGTTAGTATACTGGGGCGGTGAGGATGAAACGTTAGAGTTTTGGGAAGGTCTGTAGAACTTAGTGTAATTGTATTCCAGACAGAATGTCTCAGATTTCCAGTGTTTCAATACACTGCTATGTATTAGGGAGCCTTTAATCTGTGTCAATGTTAATGGGTGAGTCTTTTTCCTGTTTAATATTACTCTTGCTCCTGTGAGAGCGGCTACTATGGTTGCTGTGCTGACAGGGGGCGCTGTGACCTGTAGTCCGTCACTTGTGCTGTGCAGCAGCTGCTTCCTATTTATTGTGTAGTGCCAGGAGCTGGGCGCAGGGGGAGGAGGGAGGGTCTCTTACCTCCTATCAGTTGCCTGTAAGTTGAATCCTGCTTGTTTCTTTGCCTGATCCTCCGGACCGGGAGTTGGAGGGTGTATCAGGCTTTAAATCAGGGTTGCCGCTCTGCTCCGGTGAGTAGGATGGCGTCGGCGGGTCTCTCCTCCTCTGTCACTCGCTCCTGCGAGCGAGAGGAGAAGGGGAGGGGGGCGGCTGCTTATCGCCGCTACTGTGTGTGCGTGTCTCGCAGGAACGAGTGTCAGTACTCGTTCCTGCGAGTGTGGGAAGCAGGAGGGGGGAGCGGCTGCTTATCCCCGCTGCTGTGCGGGTCTCCTCGCTGACACTCGCTCCTGCGAGTGTGGGAAGCAGGAGGGGGGAGCGGCTGCTTATCCCCGCTGCTGTGCGTGCGGGTCTCCCCGCTGACACTCGCTCCTGCGAGTGAGGGAAGCAGGAGGGGGGAGCGGCCGCTTATTCCCGCTGCTGTTCGTGCGGGTCTCCTCGCTGACACTCGCTCCTGCGAGTGTGTGAAGAAGGAGGGGGGAGCGGCTCTTTCCCCGCCGCTGCTAAGCGCTCCGCTGATGGAGGGCTCCGGCGCGGCAGGGGACCGAGCAGATCACTTGCTCCGTCCGGGTTCTTATGTCGCCTCCTCCTCTGTCTGCCGGCAGTGGGGCTGCCGGCCGCTGCTGCGGCGGTCGCTCTTCTGTGCCCTGTCTCGGAGCGGACTGCGGGCTATGACACCCGCTCCGTTGCCGGGTGCCGACGGGGCGGGGGAGGTGTCTCCTCAGCAGCGGCTCTGCAGCGGCTGTCACTCGCCGGGCTCCGCTGCAGTGGTCCCGGAGACCGGAGTTTCTGAGCCGCCTCTCTACACCCGGCGGTGGGTGCCGCGGGCTCTTGGGCACCCGCTCACCGCCGCTGGGTGCCGAAGGAGCGGTAGGGGGGGCAGTTTCAATAGCGGCTCTACCGTGTAGGCCTCACCTGGTCACAGCGGTCCCGGTGCCAGTGGGGGATTTGATTATAAGCCTCTCTTCGGCCAAGATTAGGCCCTGGAGGTTCCTCGCTGATCCTGGGGAGATGCGATGGGGTTGTGGAGACGCTGTGAAGGCTCTGCGGCTGGCCGGCTGTAGAAATTTAGGCCCAGGCCTCTGATGTGAGTGGTAGGCCTCAACTGCAAAAGTCAACCAAAATGAGAAATAAAGGTCTTGAGATGTGTTGGGCTATAATCTGGATCGATCCTGAATGTTTTTGGGGTTGGATGCCTAGGATTTGGTAGGGTTTTTGCCGGATTTGGATGTCTTCCCCTGGAGCTTCACACTCTACAGCCTCATGCTATGAGCTCAAGGGGCGGAGTCTGGAGAAGTCATTTCGAATGACTGGTCCTAAGTGTTGTGAGAACGATGACTGGTTAAAATTTTTGGTGGTTTCTTGTTCAGTCCATAGGTCTACATCATGTGGCAAACCGGTGAGCATGTGGCTCTATTAGTATAGGAGATACCTGAAAACATATCACACTTTTCATCATAGTGCTTTTACCAATGCATAAAATGCATGGAGAAGTCATTTCGAATGACTGGTCCTCAGTGTTGTGAGAACGATGACTGGTTAAAATTTTTGGTGATTTCTTGTTCAGTCCATAGGCCTACATCATGTGGCAAACCGGTGAGCATGTGGCTCTATTAGTATAGGAGATACCTGAAAACATATCACACTTTTCATCATAGTGCTTTTACCAATGCATAAAATGCATGGAGAAGTCATTTCGAATGACTGGTCCTCAGTGTTGTGAGAACGATGACTGGTTAAAATTTTTGGTGGTTTCTTGTTCAGTCCATAGGCCTACATCATGTGGCAAACCGGTGAGCATGTGGCTCTATTAGTATAGGAGATACCTGAAAACATATCACACTTTTCATCATAGTGCTTTTACCAATGCATAAAATGCATGGAGAAGTCATTTCGAATGACTGGTCCTCAGTGTTGTGAGAACGATGACTGGTTAAAATTTTATGGTGCTTTCTTGTTCAGTCCATAGGCCTACATCATGTGGCAAACCGGTGAGCATGTGGCTCTATTAGTATAGGAGATACCTGAAAACATATCACACTTTTCATCATAGTGCTTTTACCAATGCATAAAATGCATGGAGAAGTCATTTCGAATGACTGGTCCTCAGTGTTGTGAGAACGATGACTGGTTAAAATTTTTGGTGGTTTCTTGTTCAGTCCATAGGCCTACATCATGTGGCAAACCGGTGAGCATGTGGCTCTATTAGTATAGGAGATACCTGAAAACATATCACACTTTTCATCATAGTGCTTTTACCAATGCATAAAATGCATGGAGAAGTCATTTCGAATGACTGGTCCTCAGTGTTGTGAGAACGATGACTGGTTAAAATTTTTGGTGGTTTCTTGTTCAGTCCATAGGCCTACATCATGTGGCAAACCGGTGAGCATGTGGCTCTATTAGTATAGGAGATACCTGAAAACATATCACACTTTTCATCATAGTGCTTTTACCAATGCATAAAATGCATGGAGAAGTCATTTCGAATGACTGGTCCTCAGTGTTGTGAGAACGATGACTGGTTAAAATTTTTGGTGGTTTCTTGTTCAGTCCATAGGCCTACATCATGTGGCAAAACGGTGAGCATGTGGCTCTATTAGTATAGAAGATACCTGAAAACATATCACACTTTTCATCATAGTGCTTTTACCAATGCATAAAATGCATGGAGAAGTCATTTCGAATGACTGGTCCTCAGTGTTGTGAGAACGATGACTGGTTAAAATTTTGGGTGGTTTCTTGTTCAGTCCATAGGCCTACATCATGTGGCAAACCGGTGAGCATGTGGCTCTATTAGTATAGGAGATACCTGAAAACATATCACACTTTTCATCATAGTGCTTTTACCAATGCATAAAATGCATGGAGAAGTCATTTCGAATGACTGGTCCTCAGTGTTGTGAGAACGATGACTGGTTAAAATTTTTGGTGGTTTCTTGTTCAGTCCATAGGCCTACATCATGTGGCAAACCGGTGAGCATGTGGCTCTATTAGTATAGGAGATACCTGAAAACATATCACACTTTTCATCATAGTGCTTTTACCAATGCATAAAATGCATGGAGAAGTCATTTCGAATGACTGGTCCTCAGTGTTGTGAGAACGATGACTGGTTAAAATTTTTGGTGGTTTCTTGTTCAGTCCATAGGCCTACATCATGTGGCAAACCGGTGAGCATGTGGCTCTATTAGTATAGGAGATACCTGAAAACATATCACACTTTTCATCATAGTGCTTTTACCAATGCATAAAATGCATGGAGAAGTCATTTCGAATGACTGGTCCTCAGTGTTGTGAGAACGATGACTGGTTAAAATTTTTGGTGGTTTCTTGTTCAGTCCATAGGCCTACATCATGTGGCAAACCGGTGAGCATGTGGCTCTATTAGTATAGGAGATACCTGAAAACATATCACACTTTTCATCATAGTGCTTTTACCAATGCATAAAATGCATGGAGAAGTCATTTCGAATGACTGGTCCTCAGTGTTGTGAGAACGATGACTGGTTAAAATTTTTGGTGGTTTCTTGTTCAGTCCATAGGCCTACATCATGTGGCAAACCGGTGAGCATGTGGCTCTATTAGTATAGGAGATACCTGAAAACATCACACTTTTCATCATAGTGCTTTTACCAATGCATAAAATGCATGGAGAAGTCATTTCGAATGACTGGTCCTCAGTGTTGTGAGAACGATGACTGGTTAAAATTTTTGGTGGTTTCTTGTTCAGGCCATAGGCCTACATCATGTGGCAAACCGGTGAGCATGTGGCTCTATTAGTATAGGAGATACCTGAAAACATATCACACTTTTCATCATAGTGCTTTTACCAATGCATAAAATGCATGGAGAAGTCATTTCGAATGACTGGTCCTCAGTGTTGTGAGAACGATGACTGGTTAAAATTTTTGGTGGTTTCTTGTTCAGTCCATAGGCCTACATCATGTGGCAAACCGGTGAGCATGTGGCTCTATTAGTATAGGAGATACCTGAAAACATATCACACTTTTCATCATAGTGCTTTTACCAATGCATAAAATGCATGGAGAAGTCATTTCGAATGACTGGTCCTCAGTGTTGTGAGAACGATGACTGGTTAAAATTTTTGGTGGTTTCTTGTTCAGTCCATAGGCCTACATCATGTGGCAAACCGGTGAGCATGTGGCTCTATTAGTATAGGAGATACCTGAAAACATATCACACTTTTCATCATAGTGCTTTTACCAATGCATAAAATGCATGGAGAAGTCATTTCGAATGACTGGTCCTCAGTGTTGTGAGAACGATGACTGGTTAAAATTTTTGGTGGTTTCTTGTTCAGTCCATAGGCCTACATCATGTGGCAAACCGGTGAGCATGTGGCTCTATTAGTATAGGAGATACCTGAAAACATATCACACTTTTCATCATAGTGCTTTTACCAATGCATAAAATGCATGGAGAAGTCATTTCGAATGACTGGTCCTCAGTGTTGTGAGAACGATGACTGGTTAAAATTTTTGGTGGTTTCTTGTTCAGTCCATAGGCCTACATCATGTGGCAAACCGGTGAGCATGTGGCTCTATTAGTATAGGAGATACCTGAAAACATATCACACTTTTCATCATAGTGCTTTTACCAATGCATAAAATGCATGGAGAAGTCATTTCGAATGACTGGTCCTCAGTGTTGTGAGAACGATGACTGGTTAAAATTTTTGGTGGTTTCTTGTTCAGTCCATAGGCCTACATCATGTGGCAAACCGGTGAGCATGTGGCTCTATTAGTATAGGAGATACCTGAAAACATATCACACTTTTCATCATAGTGCTTTTACCAATGCATAAAATGCATGGAGAAGTCATTTCGAATGACTGGTCCTCAGTGTTGTGAGAACGATGACTGGTTAAAATTTTTGGTGGTTTCTTGTTCAGTCCATAGGCCTACATCATGTGGCAAACCGGTGAGCATGTGGCTCTATTAGTATAGGAGATACCTGAAAACATATCACACTTTTCATCATAGTGCTTTTACCAATGCATAAAATGCATGGAGAAGTCATTTCGAATGACTGGTCCTCAGTGTTGTGAGAACGATGACTGGTTAAAATTTTTGGTGGTTTCTTGTTCAGTCCATAGGCTTACATCATGTGGCAAACCGGTGAGCATGTGGCTCTATTAGTATAGGAGATACCTGAAAACATATCACACTTTTCATCATAGTGCTTTTACCAATGCATAAAATGCATGGAGAAGTCATTTCGAATGACTGGTCCTCAGTGTTGTGAGAACGATGACTGGTTAAAATTTTTGGTGGTTTCTTGTTCAGTCCATAGGCCTACATCATGTGGCAAACCGGTGAGCATGTGGCTCTATTAGTATAGGAGATACCTGAAAACATATCACACTTTTCATCATAGTGCTTTTACCAATGCATAAAATGCATGGAGAAGTCATTTCGAATGACTGGTCCTCAGTGTTGTGAGAACGATGACTGGTTAAAATTTTATGGTGCTTTCTTGTTCAGTCCATAGGCCTACATCATGTGGCAAACCGGTGAGCATGTGGCTCTATTAGTATAGGAGATACCTGAAAACATATCACACTTTTCATCATAGTGCTTTTACCAATGCATAAAATGCATGGAGAAGTCATTTCGAATGACTGGTCCTCAGTGTTGTGAGAACGATGACTGGTTAAAATTTTTGGTGGTTTCTTGTTCAGTCCATAGGCCTACATCATGTGGCAAACCGGTGAGCATGTGGCTCTATTAGTATAGGAGATACCTGAAAACATATCACACTTTTCATCATAGTGCTTTTACCAATGCATAAAATGCATGGAGAAGTCATTTCGAATGACTGGTCCTCAGTGTTGTGAGAACGATGACTGGTTAAAATTTTTGGTGGTTTCTTGTTCAGTCCATAGGCCTACATCATGTGGCAAACCGGTGAGCATGTGGCTCTATTAGTATAGGAGATACCTGAAAACATATCACACTTTTCATCATAGTGCTTTTACCAATGCATAAAATGCATGGAGAAGTCATTTCGAATGACTGGTCCTCAGTGTTGTGAGAACGATGACTGGTTAAAATTTTTGGTGGTTTCTTGTTCAGTCCATAGGCCTACATCATGTGGCAAAACGGTGAGCATGTGGCTCTATTAGTATAGAAGATACCTGAAAACATATCACACTTTTCATCATAGTGCTTTTACCAATGCATAAAATGCATGGAGAAGTCATTTCGAATGACTGGTCCTCAGTGTTGTGAGAACGATGACTGGTTAAAATTTTGGGTGGTTTCTTGTTCAGTCCATAGGCCTACATCATGTGGCAAACCGGTGAGCATGTGGCTCTATTAGTATAGGAGATACCTGAAAACATATCACACTTTTCATCATAGTGCTTTTACCAATGCATAAAATGCATGGAGAAGTCATTTCGAATGACTGGTCCTCAGTGTTGTGAGAACGATGACTGGTTAAAATTTTTGGTGGTTTCTTGTTCAGTCCATAGGCCTACATCATGTGGCAAACCGGTGAGCATGTGGCTCTATTAGTATAGGAGATACCTGAAAACATATCACACTTTTCATCATAGTGCTTTTACCAATGCATAAAATGCATGGAGAAGTCATTTCGAATGACTGGTCCTCAGTGTTGTGAGAACGATGACTGGTTAAAATTTTTGGTGGTTTCTTGTTCAGTCCATAGGCCTACATCATGTGGCAAACCGGTGAGCATGTGGCTCTATTAGTATAGGAGATACCTGAAAACATATCACACTTTTCATCATAGTGCTTTTACCAATGCATAAAATGCATGGAGAAGTCATTTCGAATGACTGGTCCTCAGTGTTGTGAGAACGATGACTGGTTAAAATTTTTGGTGGTTTCTTGTTCAGGTCCATAGGCCTACATCATGTGGCAAACCGGTGAGCATGTGGCTCTATTAGTATAGGAGATACCTGAAAACATATCACACTTTTCATCATAGTGCTTTTACCAATGCATAAAATGCATGGAGAAGTCATTTCGAATGACTGGTCCTCAGTGTTGTGAGAACGATGACTGGTTAAAATTTTTGGTGGTTTCTTGTTCAGTCCATAGGCCTACATCATGTGGCAAACCGGTGAGCATGTGGCTGTATTAGTATAGGAGATACCTGAAAACATCACACTTTTCATCATAGTGCTTTTACCAATGCATAAAATGCATGGAGAAGTCATTTCGAATGACTGGTCCTCAGTGTTGTGAGAACGATGACTGGTTAAAAATTTTTGGTGGTTTCTTGTTCAGTCCATAGGCCTACATCATGTGGCAAACCGGTGAGCATGTGGCTCTATTAGTATAGGAGATACCTGAAAACATATCACACTTTTCATCATAGTGCTTTTACCAATGCATAAAATGCATGGAGAAGTCATTTCGAATGACTGGTCCTCAGTGTTGTGAGAACGATGACTGGTTAAAATTTTTTGGTGGTTTCTTGTTCAGTCCATAGGCCTACATCATGTGGCAAACCGGTGAGCATGTGGCTCTATTAGTATAGGAGATACCTGAAAACATATCACACTTTTCATCATAGTGCTTTTACCAATGCATAAAATGCATGGAGAAGTCATTTCGAATGACTGGTCCTCAGTGTTGTGAGAACGATGACTGGTTAAAATTTTTGGTGGTTTCTTGTTCAGGTCCATAGGCCTACATCATGTGGCAAACCGGTGAGCATGTGGCTCTATTAGTATAGGAGATACCTGAAAACATATCACACTTTTCATCATAGTGCTTTTACCAATGCATAAAATGCATGGAGAAGTCATTTCGAATGACTGGTCCTCAGTGTTGTGAGAACGATGACTGGTTAAAATTTTTGGTGGTTTCTTGTTCAGGCCATAGGCCTACATCATGTGGCAAACCGGTGAGCATGTGGCTCTATTAGTATAAGGAGATACCTGAAAACATATCACACTTTTCATCATAGTGCTTTTACAATGCATAAAATGCATGGAGAAGTCATTTCGAATGACTGGTCCTCAGTGTTGTGAGAACGATGACTGGTTAAAATTTTTGGTGGTTTCTTGTTCAGTCCATAGGCCTACATCATGTGGCAAACCGGTGAGCATGTGGCTCTATTAGTATAGGAGATACCTGAAAACATATCACACTTTTCATCATAGTGCTTTTACCAATGCATAAAATGCATGGAGAAGTCATTTCGAATGACTGGTCCTCAGTGTTGTGAGAACGATGACTGGTTAAAATTTTTGGTGGTTTCTTGTTCAGTCCATAGGCCTACATCATGTGGCAAACCGGTGAGCATGTGGCTCTATTAGTATAGGAGATACCTGAAAACATATCACACTTTTCATCATAGTGCTTTTACCAATGCATAAAATGCATGGAGAAGTCATTTCGAATGACTGGTCCTCAGTGTTGTGAGAACGATGACTGGTTAAAATTTTTGGTGGTTTCTTGTTCAGTCCATAGGCCTACATCATGTGGCAAACCGGTGAGCATGTGGCTCTATTAGTATAGGAGATACCTGAAAACATATCACACTTTTCATCATAGTGCTTTTACCAATGCATAAAATGCATGGAGAAGTCATTTCGAATGACTGGTCCTCAGTGTTGTGAGAACGATGACTGGTTAAAATTTTTGGTGGTTTCTTGTTCAGTCCATAGGCCTACATCATGTGGCAAACCGGTGAGCATGTGGCTCTATTAGTATAGGAGATACCTGAAAACATATCACACTTTTCATCATAGTGCTTTTACCAATGCATAAAATGCATGGAGAAGTCATTTCGAATGACTGGTCCTCAGTGTTGTGAGAACGATGACTGGTTAAAATTTTTGGTGGTTTCTTGTTCAGTCCATAGGCCTACATCATGTGGCAAACCGGTGAGCATGTGGCTCTATTAGTATAGGAGATACCTGAAAACATATCACACTTTTCATCATAGTGCTTTTACCAATGCATAAAATGCATGGAGAAGTCATTTCGAATGACTGGTCCTCAGTGTTGTGAGAACGATGACTGGTTAAAATTTTGGTGGTTTCTTGTTCAGTCCATAGGCCTACATCATGTGGCAAACCGGTGAGCATGTGGCTCTATTAGTATAGGAGATACCTGAAAACATATCACACTTTTCATCATAGTGCTTTTACCAATGCATAAAATGCATGGAGAAGTCATTTCGAATGACTGGTCCTCAGTGTTGTGAGAACGATGACTGGTTAAAATTTTTGGTGGTTTCTTGTTCAGTCCATAGGCCTACATCATGTGGCAAACCGGTGAGCATGTGGCTCTATTAGTATAGGAGATACCTGAAAACATATCACACTTTTCATCATAGTGCTTTTACCAATGCATAAAATGCATGGAGAAGTCATTTCGAATGACTGGTCCTCAGTGTTGTGAGAACGATGACTGGTTAAAATTTTTGGTGGTTTCTTGTTCAGTCCATAGGCCTACATCATGTGGCAAACCGGTGAGCATGTGGCTCTATTAGTATAGGAGATACCTGAAAACATATCACACTTTTCATCATAGTGCTTTTACCAATGCATAAAATGCATGGAGAAGTCATTTCGAATGACTGGTCCTCAGTGTTGTGAGAACGATGACTGGTTAAAATTTTTGGTGGTTTCTTGTTCAGTCCATAGGCCTACATTCATGTGGCAAACCGGTGAGCATGTGGCTCTATTAGTATAGGAGATACCTGAAAACATATCACACTTTTCATCATAGTGCTTTTACCAATGCATAAAATGCATGGAGAAGTCATTTCGAATGACTGGTCCTCAGTGTTGTGAGAACGATGACTGGTTAAAATTTTGGTGGTTTCTTGTTCAGTCCATAGGCCTACATCATGTGGCAAACCGGTGAGCATGTGGCTCTATTAGTATAGGAGATACCTGAAAACATAATCACACTTTTCATCATAGTGCTTTTACCAATGCATAAAATGCATGGAGAAGTCATTTCGAATGACTGGTCCTCAGTGTTGTGAGAACGATGACTGGTTAAAATTTTTGGTGGTTTCTTGTCAGGCCATAGGCCTACATCATGTGGCAAACCGGTGAGCATGTGGCTCTATTAGTATAGGAGATACCTGAAAACATATCACACTTTTCATCATAGTGCTTTTACCAATGCATAAAATGCATGGAGAAGTCATTTCGAATGACTGGTCCTCAGTGTTGTGAGAACGATGACTGGTTAAAATTTTTGGTGGTTTCTTGTTCAGTCCATAGGCCTACATCATGTGGCAAACCGGTGAGCATGTGGCTCTATTAGTATAGGAGATACCTGAAAACATATCACACTTTTCATCATAGTGCTTTTACCAATGCATAAAATGCATGGAGAAGTCATTTCGAATGACTGGTCCTCAGTGTTGTGAGAATGATGACTGGTTAAAATTTTTGGTGGTTTCTTGTTCAGTCCATAGGCCTACATCATGTGGCAAACCGGTGAGCATGTGGCTCTATTAGTATAGGAGATACCTGAAAACATATCACACTTTTCATCATAGTGCTTTTACCAATGCATAAAATGCATGGAGAAGTCATTTCGAATGACTGGTCCTCAGTGTTGTGAGAACGATGACTGGTTAAAATTTTTGGTGGTTTCTTGTTCAGTCCATAGGCCTACATCATGTGGCAAACCGGTGAGCATGTGGCTCTATTAGTATAGGAGATACCTGAAAACATATCACACTTTTCATCATAGTGCTTTTACCAATGCATAAAATGCATGGAGAAGTCATTTCGAATGACTGGTCCTCAGTGTTGTGAGAATGATGACTGGTTAAAATTTTTGGTGGTTTCTTGTTCAGTCCATAGGCCTACATCATATGGCAAACCGGTGAGCATGTGGCTCTATTAGTATAGGAGATACCTGAAAACATATCACACTTTTCATCATAGTGCTTTTACCAATGCATAAAATGCATGGAGAAGTCATTTCGAATGACTGGTCCTCAGTGTTGTGAGAACGATGACTGGTTAAAATTTTTGGTGGTTTCTTGTTCAGTCCATAGGCCTACATCATGTGGCAAACCGGTGAGCATGTGGCTCTATTAGTATAGGAGATACCTGAAAACATATCACACTTTTCATCATAGTGCTTTTACCAATGCATAAAATGCATGGAGAAGTCATTTCGAATGACTGGTCCTCAGTGTTGTGAGAACGATGACTGGTTAAAAATTTTGGTGGTTTCTTGTTCAGTCCATAGGCCTACATCATGTGGCAAACCGGTGAGCATGTGGCTCTATTAGTATAGGAGATACCTGAAAACATATCACACTTTTCATCATAGTGCTTTTACCAATGCATAAAATGCATGGAGAAGTCATTTCGAATGACTGGTCCTCAGTGTTGTGAGAACGATGACTGGTTAAAATTTTTGGTGGTTTTCTTGTTCAGTCCATAGGCCTACATCATGTGGCAAACCGGTGAGCATGTGGCTCTATTAGTATAGGAGATACCTGAAAACATATCACACTTTTCATCATAGTGCTTTTACCAATGCATAAAATGCATGGAGAAGTCATTTCGAATGACTGGTCCTCAGTGTTGTGAGAACGATGACTGGTTAAAATTTTTGGTGGTTTCTTGCTCAGTCCATAGGCCTACATCATCTGGCAAACCGGTGAGCATGTGGCTCTATTAGTATAGGAGATACCTGAAAAACATATCACAATTTTCATCATAGTGCTTTTACCAATGCATAAAATGCATGGAGAAGTCATTTCGAATGACTGGTCCTCAGTGTTGTGAGAACGATGACTGGTTAAAATTTTTGGTGGTTTCTTGTTCAGTCCATAAGCCTACATCATGTGGCAAACCGGTGAGCATGTGGCTCTATCAGTATAGGAGATATCTGAAAACATATCACACTTTTCAATCATAGTGCTTTTACCAATGCATAAAATGCATGGAGAAGTCATTTCGAATGACTGGTCCTCAGTGTTGTGAGAACGATGACTGGTTAAAATTTTTGGTGGTTTCTTGTTCAGTCCATAGGTCTACATCATGTGGCAAACCGGTGAGCATGTGGCTCTATTAGTATAGGAGATACCTGAAAACATATCACACTTTTCATCATAGTGCTTTTACCAATGCATAAAATGCATGGAGAAGTCATTTCGAATGACTGGTCCTCAGTGTTGTGAGAACGATGACTGGTTAAAATTTTTGGTGATTTCTTGTTCAGTCCGTAGGCCTACATCATGTGGCAAACCGGTGAGCATGTGGCTCTATTAGTATAGGAGATACCTGAAAACATATCACACTTTTCATCATAGTGCTTTTACCAATGCATAAAATGCATGGAGAAGTCATTTCGAATGACTGGTCCTCAGTGTTGTGAGAACGATGACTGGTTAAAATTTTTGGTGGTTTCTTGTTCAGTCCATAGGCCTACATCATGTGGCAAACCGGTGAGCATGTGGCTCTATTAGTATAGGAGATACCTGAAAACATATCACACTTTTCATCATAGTGCTTTTACCAATGCATAAAATGCATGGAGAAGTCATTTCGAATGACTGGTCCTCAGTGTTGTGAGAACGATGACTGGTTAAAATTTTTGGTGGTTTCTTGTTCAGTCCATAGGCCTACATCATGTGGCAAACCGGTGAGCATGTGGCTCTATTAGTATAGGAGATACCTGAAAACATATTCACACTTTTCATCATAGTGCTTTTACCAATGCATAAAATGCATGGAGAAGTCATTTCGAATGACTGGTCCTCAGTGTTGTGAGAACGATGACTGGTTAAAATTTTTGGTGGTTTCTTGTTCAGTCCATAGGCCTACATCATGTGGCAAACCGGTGAGCATGTGGCTCTATTAGTATAGGAGATACCTGAAAACATATCACACTTTTCATCATAGTGCTTTTACCAATGCATAAAATGCATGGAGAAGTCATTTCGAATGACTGGTCCTCAGTGTTGTGAGAACGATGACTGGTTAAAATTTTGGTGGTTTCTTGTTCAGTCCATAGGCCTACATCATGTGGCAAACCGGTGAGCATGTGGCTCTATTAGTATAGGAGATACCTGAAAACATATCACACTTTTCATCATAGTGCTTTTACCAATGCATAAAATGCATGGAGAAGTCATTTCGAATGACTGGTCCTCAGTGTTGTGAGAACGATGACTGGTTAAAATTTTTGGTGGTTCTTGTTCAGTCCATAGGCCTACATCATGTGGCAAACCGGTGAGCATGTGGCTCTATTAGTATAGGAGATACCTGAAAACATATCACACTTTTCATCATAGTGCTTTTACCAATGCATAAAAATGCATGGAGAAGTCATTTCGAATGACTGGTCCTCAGTGTTGTGAGAACGATGACTGGTTAAAATTTTTGGTGGTTTCTTGTTCAGGTCCATAGGCCTACATCATGTGGCAAACCGGTGAGCCATGTGGCTCTATTAGTATAGGAGATACCTGAAAACATATCACACTTTTCATCATAGTGCTTTACCAATGCATAAAATGCATGGAGAAGTCATTTCGAATGACTGGTCCTCAGTGTTGTGAGAACGATTGACTGGTTAAAATTTTTGGTGGTTTCTTGTTCAGTCCATAGGCCTACATCATGTGGCAATCCGGTGAGCATGTGGCTCTATTAGTATAGGAGATACCTGAAAACATATCACACTTTTCATCATAGTGCTTTTACCAATGCATAAAATGCATGGAGAAGTCATTTCGAATGACTGGTCCTCAGTGTTGTGAGAACGATGACTGGTTAAAATTTTTGGTGGTTTCTTGTTCAGTCCATAGGCCTACATCATGTGGCAATCCGGTGAGCATGTGGCTCTATTAGTATAGGAGATACCTGAAAAACATATCACACTTTTCATCATAGTGCTTTTACCAATGCATAAAATGCATGGAGAAGTCATTTCGAATGACTGGTCCTCAGTGTTGTGAGAACGATGACTGGTTAAAATTTTTGGTGGTTTCTTGTTCAGTCCATAGGCCTACATCATGTGGCAATCCGGTGAGCATGTGGCTCTATTAGTATAGGAGATACCTGAAAACATATCACACTTTTCATCATAGTGCTTTTACCAATGCATAAAATGCATGGAGAAGTCATTTCGAATGACTGGTCCTCAGTGTTGTGAGAACGATGACTGGTTAAAATTTTTGGTGGTTTCTTGTTCAGTCCATAGGCCTACATCATGTGGCAAACCGGTGAGCATGTGGCTCTATTAGTATAGGAGATACCTGAAAACATATCACACTTTTCATCATAGTGCTTTTACCAATGCATAAAATGCATGGAGAAGTCATTTCGAATGACTGGTCCTCAGTGTTGTGAGAACGATGACTGGTTAAAATTTTTGGTGGTTTCTTGTTCAGTCCATAGGCCTACATCATGTGGCAAACCGGTGAGCATGTGGCTCTATTAGTATAGGAGATACCTGAAAACATATCACACTTTTCATCATAGTGCTTTTACCAATGCATAAAATGCATGGAGAAGTCATTTCGAATGACTGGTCCTCAGTGTTGTGAGAACGATGACTGGTTAAAATTTTTGGTGGTTTCTTGTTCAGTCCATAGGCCTACATCATGTGGCAAACCGGTGAGCATGTGGCTCTATTAGTATAGGAGATACCTGAAAACATATCACACTTTTCATCATAGTGCTTTTACCAATGCATAAAATGCATGGAGAAGTCATTTCGAATGACTGGTCCTCAGTGTTGTGAGAACGATGACTGGTTAAAATGTTTGGTGGTTTCTTGTTCAGTCCATAGGCCTACATCATGTGGCAAACCGGTGAGCATGTGGCTCTATTAGTATAGGAGATACCTGAAAACATATCACACTTTTCATCATAGTGCTTTTACCAATGCATAAAATGCATGGAGAAGTCATTTCGAATGACTGGTCCTCAGTGTTGTGAGAACGATGACTGGTTAAAATTTTTTGGTGGTTTCTTGTTCAGTCCATAGGCCTACATCATGTGGCAAACCGGTGAGCATGTGGCTCTATTAGTATAGGAGATACCTGAAAACATATCACACTTTTCATCATAGTGCTTTTACCAATGCATAAAATGCATGGAGAAGTCATTTCGAATGACTGGTCCTCAGTGTTGTGAGAACGATGACTGGTTAAAATTTTTGGTGGTTTCTTGTTCAGTCCATAGGCCTACATCATGTGGCAAACCGGTGAGCATGTGGCTCTATTAGTATAGGAGATACCTGAAAACATATCACACTTTTCATCATAGTGCTTTTACCAATGCATAAAATGCATGGAGAGTCATTTCGAATGACTGGTCCTCAGTGTTGTGAGAACGATGACTGGTTAAAATTTTTGGTGGTTTCTTGTTCAGTCCATAGGCCTACATCATGTGGCAAACCGGTGAGCATGTGGCTCTATTAGTATAGGAGATACCTGAAAACATATCACACTTTTCATCATAGTGCTTTTACCAATGCATAAAATGCATGGAGAAGTCATTTCGAATGACTGGTCCTCAGTGTTGTGAGAACGATGACTGGTTAAAATTTTTGGTGGTTTCTTGTTCAGTCCATAAGGCCTACATCATGTGGCAAACCGGTGAGCATGTGGCTCTATTAGTATAGGAGATACCTGAAAACATATCACACTTTTCATCATAGTGCTTTTACCAATGCATAAAATGCATGGAGAAGTCATTTCGAATGACTGGTCCTCAGTGTTGTGAGAACGATGACTGGATAAAATTTTTGGTGGTTTCTTGTTCCAGTCCATAGGCACTACATTCATGTGGCAAACACGGTGAGCATGTGGCTCTATTAGTAAAGAGAAACCTGAAAACATATCACACCTTTTCCATCATAGTGCTTTTACCAATGCATAAATGCATGAGAAGTCATTTCGAAGACTGGTCCTCAGTGTTAGTGATAACGATGACTGGATAAACTTTTT